>NW_026623507.1:388648-422335 GCF_030028575.1 Malurus melanocephalus
TAGTTAAGAAGTCTTTTCTTTAAGATTCTTGTCCCTTTAAATTGTCTTCTTGAATTCTATGCCAAATAGCCTGGATTAATGATCCATTTAGAACCCGCAACAGACATTATCCTTCATCCTTCTGTTTTTGAGAGTGGAGGGATTGGAGATGTTTTGTTTTTTTGTTTTTTTGTTTTTTTTTAAACTGCCATCATTCTGCAAGCTTATGTGCCATTTTTCAGTCAGGTGGAACCATATAACATTATTTGTTTTGAAGTGCAAAAGCTTGAATAGAAAGTGCATAGAAGACCAGGATGAAGTCACAGCAGATGTTGCAGGGTCTTCTCAGAAAAAAAGCTGTCACCTTCAAGTGACACAGCACACTCTTCATCAGGTRGCATTAGGGAAACTGGTTAGAAATGAGCCTCCTCTGAATTCTTGGGTATAGATTACTTTTTTTTTAGTTGTCTAGAGATAAGGAAATTTTTCAGGTGATCTGGCCAAGGACTTCCTGCCAGTTGACAGCAGAGAAGGATCCAGGTGTTTTTTCCAGTCAGCTCACTTACTCCAGGTGGGCTCTGTGGTGGCTGAATGAATCAGCACAGCAAGACAGATCTCAGCCTGAGCCCTGCAAATGTTATCTCGTTCATTAAAATATCTGATTCCCTCCTGAATCATTGCAGAAATTCCAGGTGTGTGTGACATAACTCTTAGTGAGCGTCTGGCAGCCTCCTCTGAGACATGTGAAGCTCCAGCACCAGTGAACAACTCGCTGGCACATGCCCTGCTAGGGGAGCATCTAACATTCCTGTTTCTGCTGACTCCACAGGGCTTTGGGTACCAAACCTTCCTGGATTGAAGGGCTTGTCCAAGCCATACTGCACACCAGCCAGGTGAATGTGATTGCAGTGGACTGGGTTTATGGGTCTACAGGAGCCTATCCCTCTGCGGTGGAAAATGTCACACAGCTGGCCCTGGCCATCTCACAATTCATCAGCAAGCTCCTGGTAAGCTACTCTGCACGGCCAGAGAACTGCTCCCAAATTGTTGCAACCAGGAGCTGGACAAGTAGACTTTTTATTCCAGATTTTTCCTTTTTCCCTCTCTTTCAGACTAGACTTGAGCATGCCATCATTTTTCTTTTTTTCTTTTCAGTTCTGATGTTTTTCTGGAAAAAATCCCAGTTGTCAGCTGCCTCTCCAGCTCAGGGCAAACCTGAAGCCGCCCCTTGGGTTTTCTCAGATCCGTATTCACTGGCCAGTCTTCTTCTACTCAGAAATTTTTTTGAGGAAGCTGGAGGGATTGAGATTTGAGACTGGATTATATTTGCACTGGGATTCAGATATATCTCCCAGTATCTGGAAACACTCAGATGTGTCCCACCCAGTTTGTTCATGCAAAGCACAGCTGAACAAGACTTCTGCAACCAGGGTGAGGAATCTTTGTGTTGACCAGATACATGCAAACTCTCCATGAAATGTTTGCAGTGTTTAGAGATGGGTTTGCATCTGGGGACCTAAAGAAAAGCTCTGAAAACCAGAAAGGGCAGTGCCCTTCATTCCCTTAACTGTTTGGTTTTCCARTGTACATTTCAAAAGCAATCCTGTGTGGGCTGGAGCAGGGTATTTCACCTTCCTGCTACAGTGTCGCTGCTGGCCAAACAGCGACAGAAAAGACTAGATATAAAACACACAAAAAGTGGGTGAAAAAACAGAAAGAAAGAAGGATTTTATTATGGGATAAGTTTTTTTTATCTACTTTAGCAACTAGAGTATATATTTGCGTTAAACATACATTGGTTAAGAGACAGCTGTTTAATTAGTAATCAGAACATAATTGGTGAGTTTGCAAAAGCTGTAGTATTAGTAATGCTTATAATTTTAGTCACTTGTGTTATTAATTCTGTATTTTAATCTGCTTTTTTCAAGGATGTAGCATTCTTTCTCCATGTGGGCAGTTAACATCTCTTTCTTTTCTCAGGTTTCAGTCGTACACAATAATTGGCTGGGTTTCAGAATCAGGGCTTGTGGGGCCCTTTTCCTCCACACTACAGAAACATTAATTTGTATTGCTGTCAACCTGCAGGCCCTGGGAGTCTCAGGGACATCAATCCACATCATCGGGGTGAGCCTCGGAGCGCACGTCGCGGGCCTKGTGGGGCACTTCCATGGTGGTCACCTGGGACGGATAACAGGTACCATCAAACTGGCTCTGGGGTCCTCACCTGCTCTCCAAGAGASACAATGAAAGAGCAAGAAAGGGGAGTCATTCAGAATGGTATTTTCATTTCATGAGGGCTCATTAGATCCAAGTTTATGGGCTTCTTCCTAAATTCTGACAGCGCCTTTCCAGCCATCAGTCCCCTCCATGCTGCAAAAGGAACACAAGTATTTGTGGAAAGGTCCTTCCTCCTCTGCTATCCTCTTCAAATTGGTGCCAACTTAGAAAAATAAGAGACCTCATGACCAATGAAAAGACACAACACCCACAAGCTTTGCTTCCAAATTTAGCGGGTACATGCRGTTCTTAGAATTAAAACCCACAAGGCAGTTGTGACGGGAGCAGCAAGAGTGAGCTGCTCTGCAGGAAAATGTGAGCTGAGAGCCAAGGGCACAGTGAGGTGTCCCACTGTGTCTGGGAAAGAAGAGCAGAGCAGGTTCAGTGATGGGAACCACGGTCATCCACAGTCCATTGATCACCAGGCAAGGTTTCAAGGAGAACACAAACCCAAGGTCATGCTGGGAGGTCAAGTCCAGCAAGATAAAAGGACCAACAAGATACAGGGCAGGGATGGCATCTCTACCACACAGCTCAGGCAAAGAACAAAGGCAAGAGATGAGCCAGTGCTGGGAGGGCTCAGATGAGGCTTCTTGCTGCTCTTCCCACAAGTGGCTGTTTTCACAGTTGGCTCTTTTCACAGTAGGCTGGTCTAAAGCTGTATCAAATCAAAGCTGACCTTAAAAACAGAGAGTTACACTCCAGGGTGCAAGGAAGAGGTTCCAGTGGGGGAATTATAGATCAGGATGGTTATAGGCTGATTCTGTCATTTACAGTGTTTGGTGCACTCAGGACTTTGTCAGCCTTTAGGCGTGGAGCCTGAATAGAGTCACAGAACTATTCAGGTAGAAGGAGACCTAGGGAGGTCTCTAGTCCCCACACCACCACCACCATCACCCCTCCTCAAAGCAGGGCTGCATTGTGAGCCATATCAGATTGCCAAGGGTTTCACTGAATTCTGGGAATCCCCAGTGACAGAGATTCATTTTGATAGTAGRGGAATGCCACCAAGAAGGAACAGACATAAAGTACCCAGTAGTGAGGCCTCAGCTTCCAGTCTGCCTCAACCCCCGCTGCTCTGTCTCACAGAGGGATCCTCAGGAAGGGTCTCAGAGGAACAAAAAAAGCTGATTCAGTCTTCACATGTCACAGCTACCCACACCGCACAAAATACAGGCATTTCTCAACAGGAGCTCAATTTCTTGTTGGGCCCTTTTTTAAGCTGTGAATCAAAGTTTACATTAGGARAAGATTGGAGTAGCCASTGATGTCTTCAGRCAARCAGAAGCAGAAACCATGGTAATAAACTCCAGTGTTAAAAATCCTTCCCCTTTATGTTGTCCACATGTAAAAGAAGCTCTGTAGATTTGTTCTTTCARTTTTAAACTCTGCTAGACTACAATCCCTTTTTCACATTCCTGTTTATGCTATGTTTTCACAGGCTCACTGAGCATTGCAGACTCCAGTTCAGATTTAGGAGCCTGAAGACAGGTTGGATTAGATTTAAAATATGYCTGATCTCATCTCCTGCCTTCTCACACACGTGTGATACAATTACATATTTGCTGGAGTGCTTTCAGTCGCCTCAGAAGAGCTGTGTGGAGCAAAATCAGAGTGAGGCTTGGAGATCAGAGCACAGACTTCATTTTTGCAAAGCGAGTTTTCTTCAATCCGTGCCTGTGTCATTAGATATCTCCCTGTGCAGGAAAGGAACTGGAATAAACAGGTCCCTTGCCAAAATCGAACACTTTGTTTCAATTTCCCCAGAGGAAATGAAAAAACCCCGAAAGAATTCACTTGCACACTTGTAGAGCTCCAGTGAATAGCGTCCTTAGCTGCCAAAGATGAACATCTCACTGGAGTTTGTGCAGCTTGTGCTGGGAGAAGGAAGGGTAGGAAAGACAGAATAGAAAGGTGCTTGCCTTGGAGAAGTGCTAAAACWGACTGCTGTTCATGTTAGGTTTCTGTCTCCTCAGGAAAAGCTTTAGGCCACACCCAATAACAATTTTCAGTATCTTTTAAAACTTCTAGCTACAACTGAGTCTGTAGAAGTGAGTGGGGAACCTCTCAGCTTTTTGTACATAAAGGACATTAAGGTCGCATTTTTAGCTTTTATTTATAGAAAGAATAGGAAAGGTTTTTTTCCTTGTTTTCCTTTTCCTCCTTTCCTTCCCCCTCACAAAAGCAGACACATCCATTTGTATATTGTTGATATTGCCTTCTCCATAGAGAATTAATAGGATTGAGTCCAAAAGAGTGAGACCAGCCAGCTCCAAGGCTAAGGGGCATGTGAAGCAGACCTGCTTCCTAAACTACTGTTGCCTGGAGAGTGMAAAAAAAGTCTTGTGATATTACTTCTGTATAAAATGGGAACAGGATAAATCTCAGAAAAAAAAATTCTCTTTAATTGGCTGCTTGGTATTGCCAAGAATAACTTTGCTGTGTTCCTCAGACTCCCCAACAGTTGCTCTAGGAGCAAGTTTTGGGTCAAAAATGTACATGATTGCCAAATACTCAATCTTATTTGTGGGGAGAGGGCTCAGAAACCTCTTTGTTTTAAAATTGTTAGATAGTATGAAACTTTTGTAATTCCTGAGCTGGYTAATGCCTGGGATACTGAATTCACCACCTCACTGCTAATATCTAGTGACATTTTTCAGACTGTAGGGCTAATACAGATGATGGTGCAATTAGGGAAGGCATTAAAAGTTTGATTCTTTTTCACCAAAAGTCCAAGAGACACTATGTACCCACTGTGTCAGCTATTAAAAACTCAGTCTTGGCTTTACAGCCTAGAACCTTGAGTTAAAACACTGCTAAAAGGGTGTGGAACAGTGGAGGACAATTCAAGGAAGCTCCAGTGGAAGCTGGCACTGGCAGAAACTATTCTGGAGCATAATCATGGAGACCTGGAAATCATTTATTATTTCTGCCTAGCAATATTTTTAAAGTTTCAGATAAAMTAACTGGTCTGGAAACAAGAAAGASAGAGGCTRAAAAKTACTTGTTGCTGAGGTGTTTKATTTTGTTACAGCCCTGGATCCTGCAGGTCCTAAGTACACCAGAGCCAGCCTTGAGGAACGCCTGGATCCYGGGGATGCCCTCTTTGTGGAAGCCATTCATACTGATGCTGACAGTAAGCTGGCATCTCTCCTCCTCTACCTGGGTTTCTGCTCCTCCTGATGTCACTATTGCTAAGGAGTCTGTAGGTTATTGTCCCTTCTTGCCAAACTACCATGAGTTCAGGTTCACTCTGAGGAAGCTTCTTGTTAAGAAAGGCTTTGATGATGAATTCATGCCCCAGAGCACTKCAGACAACAGACAGGTGGAGATTGCTACAGCAGAGTGAGTTTATGCAGAACCTGTTTGGCATGACTTTTACTGCCTGAAAGGAGTTTATAGGTCTAGTCTCACTTTGTTTACTCCTTCCTGATTTGAGGAAGGCACCACCGAGAAAGTAACAGAGTCAAACCAACAGCTGGTGCAACAACAGAGTAACTTCTCCAAAGCACTTAGGATCTACATAGACAGAACTGTGCTAAGAATTACAGTCTTTGAGTCACACCTTTTGCCTGGAGATCACGAGAATCYTCCACCGACACAACTCTCAATTATGCTTCATAATCCCACAATAAGGCTGTGGTCAGCTTGTTCTCCTTTACATAGAATCAAGAACTGGAGCCACTGAGGTGGTGGTTAAGCCACAGTTCCCATTTTGATGGCAGGATCTGCTCCATGCATCAAACCTACACAATGCAGGCATGTAGAAGCAGGAAACCTGGCCTTGATGTCTCCAGCATTGGGGCTGGCTCCAGTGCTACTAATGCTCAACCAATTATTGAGGCATTTCACCTCCTTTCAGATTTTGGGATCCGGATTCCTGTAGGCCACATCGATTATTTTGTCAATGGAGGCAAAGATCAGCCAGGATGCCCCCGATTCATCTCTGGAGGTAAGAAAACTCTCTGGCCAAGCAAAGGGCTTTCATGGCAGTTTAGCAGACTGTGCAAATGCTGTCTGGTGAGCAGCTCCTGCTACAGCCTGGGCAGACAGCAAAGCTGTAGAGAAAATTGAGACAAACATKCATTAACAGCCCGCATCTCAACAGTACAAGAAGCAGCTGAAATTAAAATCATATACAGATCAAGTATCTTGGCAGCATCACTGTCAAGAGATGTGATTTTGATGATGCTTCTCTATAATACAAAACTCCAGTATCAGTAGACATGACACTTTTGCTAGGAAGGTTCTCAGGTGCCAGTAGCAAAAGCTGTTTTTTGTTTTCATGCTGCAAGTTCTATCAACTTTGAGAGATGGTTTGTACAACTATTGTCTTTTTCTTCTAGAGAATAGACTTTCCACAGTCCTCATTAACAGTGTGGACTCATTCACATTCAAATATGATCTGTATGAGTCAGCTGCTTTGAGGGTCAGGTTACAAGAGATTCCTATCGGACCTCACTTTCCCACAGCTGGGGTTCCAGTGCCAGTGGGAATCAAAGCTGCTGCACCCCCTTACAGAGTGCTCAGGGACACCRATGGAAACGTGGCAGCCCTGTGGTGCTCCTCTTCTAAGGGACTCTGTTAGTCTGRGAGACACATTTCTGACTTCCTGCACAACTTGTCTTGCAGTGGGACCTGAGCTCACAGTCACAGAAATRCCCTGCAGAATGTTATCAATGGGACGGTGATCACCGCAGTAAGAGCATTCCTTGATTCCCAATTCCTTGGGAATGTGCAAAAAGACTGAAGCCAACAGGAAGGCTCATGGTTGTTTTTCTCTGGTTCATTTTTTTCCTTGCAGGCTATAACTTCCTGATCTGCGATCACATGCGGGCGGTGCATCTTTACATCAGYGCCTTGAACCATCCCTGTCCCATCGTGGGCTTCCCCTGTGCAAGTCATCAAGATTTTTTAGATGGTCACTGCCTGGACTGTGCAGARCCCTTCCTGTCCTCCTGTCCCAGAATAGGTACAGTACCAGCACAAAACCTTCCCCAAGCAGATGGCAATACATTCCTGATGGTCAGTGCAGAGCACAGGGTGCAGTCCAGGTTTCTCTGAGCAGGATTTCCTTTGGATCTCTTTGGGGGACGCCAGAAGCTGTTTCATTTTCAGGCTCTTATAGATACATTATAGAAGCTCATATATTGCCCAAGGTGTCACACCAAAATCTTGAACATTTCTGATCTTTAAAGATTTTGTATGGCCCAGATATTGTTGAAAGATGATTTCCAGAATCACGTGCCAGAATCAGTGGACAATCAACTGAAAAAAAAAGTCTTGTTTAGAAAAGCAGCTGGAAATTGTACTTCAAGCCTGAAGTCCCATTCTTCCACAGCACTCAGTGTTGCTGAGTCAYCTTCTTTTCATAAATATCTGCCATGGTCACCCCAAAGATGAAATCTCTGKATTGGGAAAAGAAAATAGAAGCCTCTTTTAGGCTTCTGAAACTGGGCTGTGGCATGAGGAAAGGAAGTGTCCTCTGCTTCTATTTGCCATATGGTACCAGAGGAGCATAAAGAGAGGCCTTTTTTGGTACAGGTTCACCCAGAACAGCTACCCCTTCCCCATCTCACCAAGCCATATTGYCAGCTAGTCAATGATGCAGGTCATGAGTTATGGTGGTTTTCTCATTTGGCCAAAGAATTCAATTTCCCTTGTGTTTGCACTGTCATTCACATCTGCACAAAGTTCTTGACTTAATAGTCTTTAGTCTTGCTAATTTTGCACAGATGCAACTGATAGTACAGTTTGCTAGCAGAGGAATGAAAAAGAAAGCCACCAAGAGGGTCTCTGGTGATGATTACCTGGGGTAGCCTGAGTAGGTTTTCTGAGGCAACCTTAACCTGTCAAACAGACACCACAAACTTGTACTTGCTCTGATTTGGACTGGTATGAAAAGGGATGTGTCCTCCGAGACAGGGGAGTCAGGCAGGGTGAAAGGAGATGACTSATTATATTTCTGTTCTGTCATTCATGGCTTTCCCTGCACTGACTTTATTTTCTCCTGCAGGCCTGCTGGAGCAGGCAGGTGTCAACATGAGCAGGCTGCCCCAGGAAGTGAAAGTATTTTTAATGACCAGTCCTTCAGCCCCATTCTGTGGTAAGTAGTATGGGAGAAAAATGAGCCAGAAGGGTGTTGGCCAGTGAAGCAGATCCTCTGAGGAGCCCAGGCAGTCTGCTGTTGGGGCCAGGGAATGAGTCCTAGAGCCMCTCTTTTGGCACAGGTAGATCCTACACATAAGTACCTGTCCTCACTCCCATGTTCTTTGCTTCTTGCTCAGTCCACCACAGCCTGGTTGAGTTCCACTTGCAGAAGAAAAGGAACAGAGTGACCAGCATTGAGATCAGTTTCAGCAGCAACAGCACCAAGGACACAGCAAAGATCACCATGTGAGTGACAGTGAATGCTTCTGGCCTGGGTTTTTTTTCCCAGCTCTGGGTGTAAGAATGTTTATCCTGGTCCAGGAAAGGCACAACAGTGTATTTCCCTGAGTGATGAATCACAACCTTGTTTCTTAGGTSCCTTCACATTTTCCTTAAATGGTCTCAAGAATGGGGTATGTGCTTCCATTACTAAGTAATCCTGACTGAGCTCACATCTTCCCCAAGTGCACAAGGCAGTAGGAACACCCTGGGACCCCCAGATTTGCACACTTTTGTGTGGCTACCCCGGTTCCTTTTCCACACCACAGCCTGACCTGTCAAACCACGGTCACTGYCAGTTATTAGCTCTGCCCTGGCAGACAGGGATGGCTGACAGCAAAACACGTCCACCAGAGGTTCCAGGCTCATGGTCTCGGTGGCTTAGACATTTCTCTTGATGCCTGAGAGGATAGAAGTGGCAAAGAGGAGATGAGGGCACCTCAGCATGGTCAGAAATATGTCAGTAGCTTGTTGCCTGTGCAGAGATGCAGCAATGCTCTCACACTCCCATCGCAGGGAGAAGCAAGGGGCAGGGACCAAGATCCACTGTGCAGACACAAAGGTGTCTCTTGAAAGCACCAACCTTCCACAAGACTGTGTCTGAATTAAAGAATCAGACTCCACAGCTTCCACAGCTCTTGCCCCAAGGGGATCTCCCCACCACAGCAAATTCCCCAGAGGYTTCCTCACTTCTTCCTACTCCTTGCCCATTGCTGTGGACTGGGAGCCACAGTGCAGCTAGCACATGCTGCTCCTACCTCAGGAAGCAGGAAAGCAGTCAGCTAAAGAGTCCCAGCCAGCTCTCCTGGGATCAGAAGGGTTCCAGTGGTGGCTTCCACACAGCCCTTACTGCCAAAATGTTGTGGCCTGGAGCTAATGGTGTTGCTGCGTCAGTCCTGGGCATTATGAGGCAGGGGTGAGAAATGGGGAAGGGGAAGCCATGCTCTRGGGTACTCTCCACAGTGACACAGAGGCTTGGTTACAGATTTCCAGCCAGACACCACAATTTGGGTTTGTACTCCAGCCTGGTGGAGCTCAGTCTGTTCAACTCCYCCTGGCTTGGACACCAAACCTACTTTTTCCACAGATGCAGGAGAGAAGAAATGGCAACACCCAGGTCAGAGCAGGAGCCGTGCTGGGCTTCAATTGGCAGCTGGTGGACCCAGGGTTTGGTGGGATTCCAGCAGGAGACATGTGAGCACTGGAAGGAGAGGCTGCTGAGGGATGTGAGCCAGGCAGGCAATCCTGAGGCTTTGCTGTACCCTCTGGTTTTAATGAGACAGTGGAGGTAGAGCAGGGTAACCTATCCAGAGATGCCCTGGGGGAACAGCAGCTGTGTTTCATTTAAATGCCTTTCTAARAAGCACAAAGCGAAACTGAAAAATTTGCTTACAGCAGTAAACCTATAGATTTGAGAACATAAAATTGAAGATATCCCTTTTAATTCCCACTAGCAGCAAAGGGCAAATTTCCCTGCTCTAGGCTAAGCTCAGCCTTCCAGTGCTCAGAGTATCAAATGGGCATCTAAACATAGATGCTCACATCATAGTTCAGACACTGATCRATCAGTGACTTATCTCAGATGATCTGACATGAATATCATCCTGCAGTTTCTCAGAAGTTTCCCAGGACTTACTTGGGAGCATTCAGCTAGGCTCAAACCTTCAGCAAGGGAYTTACATGGCTGTGTCTTGCCTCACATTGTCCTTCTTGTCTTCTCTCCCAAATATCCCTTCCAATCTCACTCCTCCCCATGTGCTGCTTAGAGTGTCCCAAGAGATCTGTCCCCCAGCCTCAGCAGCTGACATGGGGCTGGTGAGTGAGGAGGTTGTTACACAGGACACTTCCCAGCTGCACTGCTGTGCGCTTACACATCCCATGACATCATCCCCCATATCCAAGAAAACATACCTCTGAAGCCAGCCAAGTCTCCTACATCCATCCAAAGGTTGTGCAGGRTTGGACCAAGTGTCAGTCCCACAAGTGACTCTCTTCAACATGGTTAACTGTACTGTATTCCTCTGTCTGTGGCCAACATGCCATAGAGACATGGCCTCCATTTGCTATCCACTGTTCGCTTTCATAACCACCATTTTGTCACATTTTTTTTATTTTAAGAAGCTTCAAGCCAGGCAGACACACAAAACTTCCAGCAACTACTGCTGTGGTCTAAGGGAGGGACTGGGTGCACTGGTGTGGGTTGGCTGCTGTGCCYAGGAGGGCATAGCTCCTGGGAGCTACTTGGGTTAGCAGACTTGGTCTTCCTGACCCTTTTTCACCTCTCTTTCCCTACCATCATGTTTCTGATCAGGCAGTTACCCAGGTGGTTCTGGGACCATGCCAAGTCAGCTACACCTATATTATTCTACATGAGTACAAGGAAATCAGTGATCTCCATGCTCTAGGAAGTGCCAAGTAGATCAAGTGTAAGGCCCACTGGATGAACTCCACATTTTAAGAAGGGACTTAAAATGCCAGGGCAGCACACCTCTGACTGGGCTCTGATCRCTGGCTTATTACCAAGCCTGTGTCATTTCTCAGTTCACATTAGCTGGGTAAGAGCATAGGGAAGGACAAAGGTCCCTCTATCACAGCATCCCACTTTCAACATGTTCAAAAGCAAGTAGCTGGAGAAAAGTATAAAAAAATCTCAGTGTCAGCATGTAGCAATACTTGCCCACAGAGTTTCTCAGTGTTTGGTTACATCACTGGGACCTACACAGCCAAAGATGAGATCTTTATCCTTACTAGCTTTTGTATTCCACAAACTGCCCAGTCTCCCTACCCTGATTTGTACAGCCACATAAACTTTTTTGCATTCACAACATCCCACAGCAAGGATTTAAACAGCTTGAAAGGAATGGTTCTCTGTGCAGCGTGCATTTTTCTGAGCCTGCCACTTCTTAGCCTTCTTTGACAATCCCTAGTTCGTGTGCTGGAAGAAATGGTGAACAAATGGTCTCCATYCACACCATTCACAATTTCATAGATGTTGACTTATCTACCACTTACCTCTCTGTGGCAAGCTGAGCAGGGTTTCAATCAAAATGCAACTGTAAGAAGAGTGATTGTAATTGTGTGCTGGAAGGAAGGATATTTCTTCAGAAATATTCCTGAATGCAGATATAAAACATGGAAAGATAGCTTGTGCAATGTCTTTTTTGACAGATGAGTCTTCTCACTCTGTTTTATTATGTGAGGRCTTCACAATAATACTGCACATTCCTCCAGTGTTTCCATGGGTCTGCTCAGGGACTGCATCTGCAGTTGATGGAACACATCCCTCACATCTCTCATGCTGCCTTGCAGACCTAAGGACCAGGAGACAGGCAAACATCTGCTGGCCCACCAAGTGCCCCTGTGCCAGATAAACAGTGTGACCCTGAAGTATATCCCCAAGAATCGTTTTTGGGGAAAGGATGAGCCATCCATTGTTGGCAAGTTCTGTGTAGCACCGCTGCCTCTCAACAGCAGGTAAGCCCCAGCAATGTCATACAGGGATACACTGAGCCTATGGATGCAACCTGTGGTTTGAAACYATTTTCTCCTGTTTAGATAAACATGTAAAGAGGTCTTTCCCATCACCTCTGTGTCCCTATGTAACTAATTTTCTATCTGTGAAAGAGAAAACTATGAAGGTAGTTTTGTAGTTTTCCAAATCTTTTCCCCCATGCCATGGAAGAAGTATGGCTGCAACTCACATAACCTTGAAGAYACTTAAGTCACAAACCATGGAAAGRGCTTGTACTAACTAGAATTTATTCCTTTTGTCCTTGCTTGCYCTCTTCATCTTTCCCTGTCTACAATGGGCCCCCATCTAAAACATGACAGGTGAACATTTTTCAGGATAAGACAATAGAAGACCAATGATAGATTTCTGCTTCTTGTACAGCAAGGTTTATAAAGCACTAAGGCTGCAGACAACCACTTTGGCATTTTCTAGGCCAGCTATTGTAGAGTATGTACCTTCAGCTATAGTTACCTTTCCCAGAGTGAAAGCAGCCAAGTCCTTCACATCTGGAGAGACAGAATGGTCTTCTCCATAATACAACGTTCTTCCCAGGAGTTTTGCAGATCCAAAGTTCTCGCAAGCAGGACAAAATAGCTGGTCTATGCTGACACACTGAACTGCCCACATTGCTTCTGAAATGCTGGTTCAAGGYTGAACAAAGCTAGCAGGTGCTTCAAAGCAAGTTCAAATTCTGTTTTGAGGGACAGTAAGGAGGCTCAAGTTCTAAGCAGTAAAAATATATCCAGTAGGCCCAGACAGGGGGAAAAAAGGCATTGCATTCCTATGTAAATACCTATGTAGGTACTCCTTTGAGTATAAGGATYATTCCTTACTAGCATGTTTTGCACTCCAAACTTGGGATGGATGTGCTTCTACCACTTATGAATGGAACAGCAAAGCACATTGCCTGAAAGAGGTGCTAACCTGCACCCTGGCAATGCAGAACAAAGTCCAGCACCTTGCTTGCTTCAGTGTTGGGACAGCAACCTCCACCTGGTAATGCCCTGCCTGATTCTCTGTGTTCTTTCCACAGCAGGACCATGTTGTGTCTGCCCTGGAGCCTCACCCTCCCCAGCAAAACAGACATTTCTTACAGCCTGCGTTCTGCTTGTGCCTAGCTCTGCCTTCAGGATGCACAAAGCCAGAAAGAAGTCCTAAAAATGTTGCTGCTCTCTGGTCACAGATGATACTTYCACCATAAAACTGGATGGGTTTTTTTACTCCCTGCACTGGGGGCAGGATGTCGAGGAAAAGAATTGCATGGCAGACTGGCAAATGCAAGGTTAACTGGTTGCAGCAAAACCTCCCAGTTAAAAGACTGGATTGGAACTTTTGTCTCACAGGTTCTGTACCCAGCTTTCAAAATGAGACAGGCAAGTCATTTAATCTCAAGGTTTGGATCTGTTTGAAAGAAGGCGTAGATAATACCACTCTTTTTATGGTGTGAGTATTGGTATAATTCATTACTGKTTTAAACTGTCCTGAAATCTTCATATTAAAGGTGAGAGGTATTTCCTCAGCAAGGGGAAATGGTGTGGTCCAAGTTTGGCATGGGAAGGAGCCATTCTTAGCCAGAGCTCCAATGGGAAACTCACTAGTCCCATCTACAAGACATTTTCAGAGGGAGACCCTATTGATTTCACATAATTCTCTCTCAAGAAGCTCCTATGAAGTGAAGCAGACACCAGGAGCAGCACAGTGCTCTCACATCCAATTTTGCACTGCTTTGACCCTCTGCCCAGAATAGAAGGTTGTAGGAGACTGCAGCATTGAAATGATGGGCCAACTAACACCAAATAGTCCCAGGACCTCAGCATAGGCTTTCAGAGCTGAAAAAGTAGCTGAAGGCTGGAAATAATTGGTGAAAGATTACAGTGAGATGCCTGATCACAGAAACAACCCAGCAACACCTTTCCCACACTGTGATATGTATGCAAATTAAAGAGGAGACAAGTCTTTCATAATTTCTGCCCACAAATCACATTTACTATTRACCATTTTCTCTGGTTCCCTGTACTGGCTTCACTGAGTGATAGAAAAGTGCATCAGGAACTCCATGATCAGGAGAGAGGGACATGCTAAAAGCATTTATGCAATGAAGAAGTCTCAAGTCATTTGCCATGAGCTGTCACTCCTGCTCCACTAGACAGTGTCACGGCGTGATTAACTTTCAGTTCCCAGCCAAGATTTTGGGCCTGCCACATGACTCTATGAAAAGCTAAGAACATCATCTTCAACACACACTCAGGAGAGGGACAGAGCTGGGCTCTGACAACTTTGTAGAGATCCATATTAGTTGGCACCATGATTGAAGGGTTTCCAGAGAGCTTCTTGTTGAGGACTGGAATATAAGCTCAACAAACACCTGTGAAGGGTAATAATTCAGCCCAGCCTGATTCAGTGTTCCAGGCAGGTGTAWGAAGCACCTCAACAGATGGACCCAGTTTCATGGTGCATTTCAGTTCMTTTGCAGAAGAGAGCCCAGCAGCTCTCGTGTCAGTCTGCTGGAGATGTTTCTGAGCTGTGAAGGGCAGTGGGGTCAGGCTGAAGCACCAATGTATTGACAGAGCATGCTGACAACCATCAGCAGGATGATTCCCCAGCCTGGGCCAGCCCCATTCTCCTGCCCTGGTGTGGGAGCAAAGGTGAGCAGTGCAAGGAGCTGTGTGCACACATCCCACATACCCACTGCTCCAGAGGCCCTTGGCAGGAATGCCAGATCCCAAGGGCACAGGTTTTGCCCAGCTGAGCCTTGCAAGAGAGGCCAAACCAGCCTGTGGGCCTGTGTGAGCAGGGTGGGGCAGGTGGGGCTGCCTCCATGGCTGACACAAAGCCAGCCCCACAGGCAGAACGGCCATGCCCATGTGTGTTTGTGCCCAGAGGCACCAAAGGACACCTTTGCCTGCGCTGTCAGAGGGACTGACACCCCTTGCTCTTTCCCTGGATACCTGCCCTGGAGAGGCTGCTACCCCCATTGCTCAACTTGATTGCCCCACACTGTGAGAGAGGATTCCTCCACAGGTACTTCCATCTCCAATTCCCTGACTGAGGAAATGGCTGGGGAAGCTCATCAGACCAATCCTGGTGCAGCTGAACTTGGAAGAGGCCCTTCCATCTCCAWGCTATTTTCATTAAGGCATTGTCCTTCCTACCAATGGCTGCTCTCTTCACAGATGTTTTGTATTCATTCCTTTCTTCATTTGATGTTTGTACACCCTGAGGTCCCTTCTCCTTGAGCACACAAAAAGGGGGTTTTGCTTATACCTGTTCCCAGTCCCAATTCCTACTCTTTCTTATTTCAAATGAATCAAYGCAAAAAAACAACCTTTCACCAGAAGTCTTTTTCCACCAGCTTCTTTGAGAAATTGTGCTTGTCATAGGTGAGAAAACCTAACTCCTGGAAAGGTAATTTCTAGTCTTACTAGGGTGGATGTCCAGTGAGATGCAGATTATCAAACTCTCCATTGCAAGCCCTTTACCAAAGCTGCCAGGCAGCCCATTTTCCCTTGCCCTGTTCACTCTATGCCTTGAGATCACCTCAAGTGATCTCTCTCTTCAAATTCTCCCTCCCTCCCGCTGTTATCTCCCTCTTTAAATCCTCAAACACCAGTAGTTTCATCTCTGACTTTAATGGGAATCATTGAATCAAAGGGAACAGAGATTCTGYGAGCAGGCTGGTATTGCTCACAGTGACATTGGTGCACTTTGGTGACAGAGATGCCAACACACCTCAGAGAGGCAGGACTAGAAAACAAACCGTGGAAGCACTCTGGGGAAGGCAGCTCTGGTGAAAAACACGGGGTGGGAGGTGCTGGAGTGTCACACTGCAGTCTTAAGCATGTGCTTCATGTGCTCCTGAGTGTAGATGTCTGCTGGCAGACGTCTCTGCATGCTAAAGAGTGTCTCTCTGGTCAAAAACCTGCGTGAGCTTCTGCTCCCTTGGAGGGGCTTTGGGATCCTGTTGTTCCCTAGAGTTCGGGGGTCTGAGTGGGAGCCAGAGGGGCTCGTCCTTTGCAGAGAGGGCGAGAACTCTGGAGATGGTTTTCAGAGGCTGCAGAAGGAAAGCAGTGGAGGAGGGAGGAAAAGGGGGCAGAGGAAGAGAGAGAGGGAAAGAGAGAGAAAAAGAGAGTGCACCATTACTATAATACTTTCAAATTTTTCCAAGACACAAATCTCACAGAGCCCATCTTTACCTGTTCTTCTCCCCTCCCCTCCTAAACAAGCATGCAAAACTATGGAATTCTTCAACAACTGATAAATCAGGACACAGGGTAATACACCCATTCTGAGACAGCAAAAACAAACCCTTCCAAAGCACCTTTTGTGATATTGGTGAATCAAAGCCCACACCTCCTTTGCTTTTGCTCTCAAAGGTATAAAACAGTTCCTACTAACTTAGATACCAAGCTGAAGACTATCAAGCATCCATCCACCCATCTCACACACCAAATAGAAAGGCAGCTGTAAAAAACCACATAGCAACAGCTACACATCCTGCAAGCACTAGATTGCAACAAACTAGAACAAATGCATTATGAACAGGAGAAAAAGCAGGTTGCTTTGGGTTGTTTACATTTCCATGCAAGGAATAAGGCTTAGTTTCCTCTGGAGCACTGAGCCATACAGCAGTACATTGTTAAAGCAAGTATTGAACAGAACCATTGACACTGCCTCCTTCAAACAGCATCGTCCTTAGAGCAAGATATCAGTGGGATATCACAGTCCATCTTACTCATAAGGAGACTAGAAACTCTTTCATGCTATTATATCAACAATAGGCCAAAGTATCTGCCATGAATATTTTCTTCTATATGACTTTTGTAGCACTTTGAGCATTCAAGAGCTGCCCTCCTGCMAGGTGGCTGTTGTAGTGACAGAAAAGGAACGTGACCCACAGAAGCACTTCAGCACGGGGAATTCAGAGAGCTGCAAGGTGATTACCCACATTGGGAGYTGCTGGGGAAGGAGATGAGAGCACAGACCAGGGGAAAGCCCCAGGGGAGCTCTGACTTCAGGGACTTACTCTGAGTAATGACGCTGCAGGGAATTTCCCTGTTTATTACAGATGTGAGAAAAAGTTGTGAAAGTGCTTTACCTGAGCTGCAGCAGACCTGCTCAGATTATTTGCTGAGCTGTGACAAGTGTTTGGACAGAGGGAAAACCTGCAGCCCTTCTGTATCACTGGGGTTTGTGGTGAGGCACTCAAGTCACTGTGGATTATCATCCAGATGTGATAATTGCTGCTGTGCTGCAATCTGATGTGGGATGGGATGAGATGTGATGTGATTAGGACACACAAATGGCAAGCAGGGTARCAGGGAAGCTCTCATTCCACTATTATGAACACACCAAACAGGGTTTTTGATTCCCTGTCTAATTACCTTAAAAATCAAAATACCACCTGACTATTTTCTCCAGACTGAGAGATACAGCTTTCTGCTGCGTTGCACAAATTTTGCCCAACACACATACCTCTTGTGTGTATGTTCACAGCATTGCTTTATCACCAAAAATGGGTGAAAATTATCCAAAAAAAGCTATGGTGTTCCTTGACTCTTCTCTTTTTTATTGCATTTGAAATTCTCATTTTATTGAGCTTGATCAACTAGGAGAATTCTACCAATTATCTGAGAATGAATATCCTCCTTCTGAGAAGGCAAAATAGAATCGAAGCATGGACAAAGTGACTTCACCATGTTTACAACACTACTTGCATTCACTTGTGATTGCATGTGTTCACAGACACTTCTGATAGMCAGGAGGTTGGCTGTCTCATAAGTGATTAAGGGCTCCTGCTTCTCCAAGTAAGGACTGAAAAAGCTGCAAATTCATATCTSCAGCAGCCTACCAGCAAAAACAGGGACTCATGTTTCTAGGACAGATGTGGATTTTTTTTTTCCCTGTGCCTCCTTAAAAAAGAAAACAAAAACCAACCACACAAAACCAACAAACCAACCCCAACAACAAAACCCTAATCAAAAACTCTTGCTGACCCTTCATCTGATTCAGCCAAAACAAAATACACTTGTTCTTTCCCTGGCCACTTTCTTCATATCCCAGATAATATGAAGAAYGCTGCAGACTTGTTAGGGCTCAACGGTCCCTGCCACTTGAGTCCACAGCACAGGTAGAAGCAGACCCAAGCAGGCACAGAGAAGAGCAGGCTGCAAGGTTGCACTGTGTTCAAAGCTGCCTGATGGAGGATAAACTTGCCAGCTGCAGCCCAGCCCTGCAACCTCCTCCCTGCCATGCAGAGCCAGCTGGGACACATGCAGTGGTCACTTTTAGGACAGAAATCCCAGTCCCAAGCTTGGTAGCTGGGTTAGGAATGCACATTTTGGGGTCTGCAGCTGGTCTGTAGCAGCTAGTGTGCAGTAGCTAGCTAAAAGTAGCTCAGGGTGGAATTTCTCTCTCAGCCACTTGGATTTGAATTTCAAGCACAAGCCACTCTCCCATCTATTTCTGTTTGCATGCATTGTTCCTCTGCCCCAACAGCCACAGGCACAGGAATGTTTTTCCCTTGTGGAGTTAGGAGCTGGCATTTTGGAAGAGCATCTCATTCTCACTCACTGGAAAGCAGAGTTTGGGGTATCTTAAAATATTTAGCCTGTCAGCCCACCCAGGGTGATTGGAGGCAAGACCTATACCACCCAGGGCAGGCTTTCCAATATCTTACTGATCTGGCAGAGATGAMCCTCAGCAGAAACAMGGAGGGAAGATCAAATGCTGGGATGAGCTGTGTGGGCAGGGAGAGGAAGGACTCTGAGCTTTCTCCCCCTGCCCAGACTGAGCACTTGCAGGGTTTACAGCAGCTCCTGGCTACTCATCTGTTATAAACCCTGGAGCTGTTTCTACTCTTGTTGGCATCTCCTGGAATGTGGGCTCTCTCACCTGCAGAGCTCTGGTTCAATACTGGAGTATCTCATGGTCTCTGTGACCACTCGTGTACCACCTGCCAGCCTGGACACCATTTCAGATTTTCTACCTCTCCTGAGGGGTGAAGACAGAACTGGGCATGGAAGAGCTTTCTATGGCCAGGTTACCAGCCCTTCTACCCCACAGTACAGCTGGTGCCTGGAGTCAAGCCTCTGCCCTGCTGCATTTCCTTAAGAAAATCACATAGCTTGAGCACACCTTCTGGGATCCTTGGGGCAGGCCAAAAAACACTGCAAATCCATGCCAAATGGGGGCCAACTGCTCTGTCCAGGCAGGTGCATCACGGGAAAGACTTGCTCTGCAAGTGGGTACTTACACGAGGGTCCCACACAGGGTGAGGTGTGCCCGTGCCAGGAGTGCCCTCACTTCATATACTCCCCTTCGCTCACATAGTCCATAAAAGACCCCGGCAACTCAGCAAAATCTTCCAAGACAAGACTGGTGGAGTCCTCACCCAGCAGGTCACTGTCGGGCCGGGAGGCGCGGGGACGCGGAGCTGGCAGTGGCGGTGCTGGTGGCGGCTGTGACGGTGGCTCAGAGATGCCAGCCTGGCCAGAGACAGGGAGCAGCTCCTCACAGTCCTCTGATTCCCCCTCCGAGGAGGCTGGCCCGAGGACGTGGTAGAGGCTGGGCAAGCGGATGTCGAAGCGAAGGCCAAATTTGGCGAAGAGCTTCTCGTTGAGGGAGTAGAGCTTCTCGGAGATGTCGTAGCCCAGGTGGGAGGAGAAGAGSCGGGCGATGTAGCGGTCCTTCCTCAGCAGCAGGTACAGCTTCTTCCTGGGCCAGGTGATGTAGCTGCAGTCGGTCTCGGCTGTCAGCGTGACCTGTGGGGCAGGGAGCAAGCGGAGTAGGGGTCACCCACCTCGGAGCCATGTGCTTCACTCCAGGGAAGGCACTCAGCCCCCTGGATGCCTATTCTCCTTGGAGATGATGGGGCTGGAGAACCAGATTGTCCTGGTTTTATGACTGGATAAATCCTTACCTGCTGCTGTTTCCTGTCCCCAAGGAGCCAAAGACCCCATTTTCCTACACAATGTCCTCATTTAACCCAGCCACATGCATGGCTACATTTCACCCTCTTGCTTTCTCATGATGCTCCCTCTTGACATCTGAGGGATGCAGCTGAAATGACCAGGGCAGCACAGACACCCCTATTCCTCCACAGAAATGCTACAGAGGGGGATGTTTTTGCATGCCCAGCCAGTTCAAGTTGCCAGTGAGTAGCCTTGGGGCAGGCTGCTGACCCATCCTGCTGCTGGGGTGCACAGTCCTTGCTCCAAAAAAGCCCCAAGTGCTGGAAGGGCCATCTGGAAGGATGGTTTGGTCACCCTGTGCCAGAGGGACATTTTGTCTCAGCAGCTCTGCTGGACTCTGTAGGGCTGAAGGGTCTTGAAGCACATTGCAGCGCAGCTCAGTGAGAGAGGAAATAAAAAGGTTTTATTGTGTTTGTGTATATATAGAAAATCCATGAGGGTTTATCGGGTTGATTCCAGAGAATGTTTCATTTCACTTCAGGTTTTACCAATGGAAAGAGACAAGCTGTAGGAYGAGACTAATTCCAGCAAAAAACCTTATATAATATGTGAGTGTATATTATAATAAATAAWAATAATATAGACAAGAAATGCAGGAAGGGTCAACCTGCCCTGAGCCAAAGAAGAACATCCGAGTGTAATGGAGACACTGGCATGTGAACAAGTGCCAGAGCCAAAATATCCCGGGGGCTCCCTTTCACTCTATATCCAGGGGTCTCCTTGGGCAGCCGCCATGGCACAGAGCCACTGGAAAGCTGAACATGGCCWGGCTGCATGTGTGTGTCCTTGGGTTTGATATTTAATGCCATTGCCCTGCAAACAGCTGTCTGATGAGAGAAATATAGGAGATAAAACCTGAGAACTTYCCCAGGCCAGGCGAGCAAAGAAGAAGGGTCACACGGAAATTGAAATGACCAGAATCTCATTTTCCTAACCAACTTCTGGCACAATGATCAAAAGTGATCCCTTCTTGTGAGGGATTGAGATGCAATAAGCAAACTGGCCACCTACACCGGGACAGCAAGACAGATTTCACTCCTGAATCCCCCCTGACACAAATACATCAGCAAGAGCCTGTAATTCAGCCTTCTGGGGGAAAGTGCCAGCCCTGAAACCAAACTCCTTCAGGCACTGAAACCCAGCAGTCCTGTGGGAAGCAGACACAGCCAAAGCAGAAWGCTCAAGGAAACCAGCTATTCTTGTAGACCAAGTCATGCTTCAGTCATTTTTCAGGGGGCTCAAAATTGAAACTGTTCAATCCAGAGAGCCATGGGGAAAATTTGGGCAAGACAAACCTTCCATGCCCTTCTCCAKTAAAGTTCCAGAGTCCAATATGCACTTTTTAAACCCAATTATTGTGATGCTAGGAATAAGGCTGAGATAAATTACAGAGTTTTATTAACTACTCAGGTGAGAAGGACTAGTGGATTAAACAGCTGCCAAAAGCAGCACATCACCATGGTTAGGCATGGCCATCACGAGTAAGGTCCTTCCAGGTACACAGACTGGTCAAGCCTCACCTGATGAATGCTGGTCTCATACAGCTGCTACTTCTTCATGCTCCTCAGTAAGCAGAAGTGGGGTTTAGGCATTTCCAGCATATGGCATTCCCTAAGGCTCTMCCTCCCTGTGCTGGTGTCACCCACACCCGACACCACTGTCTTGCAGAGCAGGAGAGGTGCCAAGAGCATGGTGCTGGCACAGCTTGTGCAGCCTGGMACCAGCCTGCTCCCAAACTGCCTCATGAACCACAGATAAAGACCTTCAGGAGGTGTGGGAACATTCAGTTACACAGAAATTAGCTCAGAAAATGCTGTGGATACCTTTGCTGGTTGCATACCATGCAGTCAGCCATTTCCCTGCCKGGAGCACCAGGCAGCCATCACTCTCTCTGTTTGGGCAAATACAGCCCAGGAGTTAGCAGCACTCTGCTGCCTGATTGAAGATCTGTGCAAAACATGAGATACTACCAGCCCTAGCACAGCCATGCTGTTGTTGCCTTTTCCACCTCAGTACCTCRGTCCAGCATTCCTATTTCTGCTCAGTCTGTCCCCGTGCCACAGTCACACAGCCAGCTATCTCCTGCAACCAAAGCCACAGGCAATGGCACAGTTTTCAGGAGCAATTACCACGACCCTTTCACACATGAGCCAAATTCAGACCCTAGGAAAGCTTGGAGATTTGGAGAGAAAGCCAAAGATTTGGAGAGCTGCCCTGGTTTAACCAAGTCTGCTTGGGGCTACCCTCATGAAAAAGCATCATTCCCTCAGGACCGTCCCACGCTCCCAAGGGATTAGCAAATTTCTCTAACTGACATAATCAAGATCGACATCCTGACAATTATCAGGCCATCCTGGGATGTGAGTTAAAGACAGAGGGACGTAGGCTTAAGTAATCTTCTCYAGAAGGAAAGCCAAAGAAACATTGTGGGGTGTTGACAGCAAGGCCAAAATCCTTCCAGTTGCTGTGAATAAGAATTGGCYTGGCCTCTCAGCAAGGGATCTTTCTGCTCAGAAAGAACCATATTCGGGTGTGARCCATCCTTTCTGCTTCCCCACCCCAAACACATGACCATCAGAAACTTCTGTGAGGAGCAGGATATTTATGGATTCACATCACTGCTGCATTGCTACAGCTGCCATCCTGATGCTGGGGCAGTACAGACTGCCAGCAGCGTGCAGGGCAAACACATCAGTACAGGTACTAGAGAATACTACCATGGACGAGAGAAATCCAATACCTCAATTCCCTGATAAACTGGAAGGAGGAGCACGACGCTCCACCCTCCTTGCTATCAGCAGATAGTGGGAGCAAGCCCTGAGATGTTCAGAACAAGGTTGATAAAAAGGTAAAACAGCTGAGCCCACAATCCTGCGCTGGCTAAACCACAAAGAAGGGGAGGAAAGTATTCCTGGTGAGCTTTGAATGGCATCATGAGGCCACTCCATCCCCTTCTCAGACGTGCAGCAAAGCAGCATGGAGTGAAGCTGAGCTGGGGTTACCTGGAAAGTTCCTTCCTCAGAGGGTCGCAGCGACTCCCATTCAGGAGAGTCCAGGAATTGGTATGGAAAGACGTAGTGAAGGAATTGTCCATCCTGGCACACTCGGATCCTGCAGAAAACAGGTGAGRAACACAGGCTTAGGCCACAAAACAGATGTCACACAAATCTGATCAGCTCAGAATGCAGAATATRCCTGGATCAGGGTGTCCCACCAAGGAAGAAAGAAATACTTGTCTCACACATGTCTTGTATCCTCCTGGGACAGCTGCAGGAGCTCTGGTGATGAGGCCATCCTTCCTTTCTATTTGCTGCCACTTCCCCACACTCCCCACACTCCATCTGTTTCCTGTTTCTTGCTACACAGAGAGCCCTCACAGGTGCAATCTTGGTCCTAACCCAGGACTTCTCCACCCACAGAACTGCTGCTGCTTTCTAGRTATTTCTAAGCCAGTCTGTGGCTCTTTGTCCTTGTATCTTCCTCCTGCCCCCAGGATTGCACGAGGGCATTCCCTGTCACAGCACAGGGAAGTCATTACAGAAAAGATCCCCCAAAATCACGCTGCCCACGGTTCCTGACAGATCACCCTGTGAGCTCATAGTACACTGCACATACCCAACTCACTTTCTCTTGGTCTTCTAAGGATCCCTTTTGCCCACTTTTGCTACAAGTGCCTGCCAGTGTCAAGGTCAAACGTGCATCAGTTCAGCTGTGGGAACAGAGAAGGAGCTGCCCAGGCTTGGGGCAAGGACAATGGCAGGGCACTCTGGAGTTCTATTCATAGCTCTGCATCACCAGACTTGGGGCCTCTTGCTTTCCTGTCACCATGCACCCCTGTTGTATGATRCACAAAGGCAATTCTTGCTTTCAGGAGTTACAAGACACAGTCCACCACTGGCTTCTAATCAGCTGGGAGTGCTGCCTGGAGGGGTCAGGGACTGCAAGGCACATTTYCTGATCCAGGCATATTCTGCATTCCCAAGACCCCACTTGTTCACAACAGCAGCAATGCTCTGCTGGGTCAGCAAGGACCTCATAAGGCAATAGAGTGGGTCCCAGGAAATGTAAATCCATTCCCATCTCCATGAAGCATCCTGTACCAGCCAAGATGCATACTTCCCACTGCAAAGAGAACCCAAAAACCACCACCATCACCATCTTACTGTCTGTTGCAGCACTTTCATTCCCACAGAGCAGCTTCACGTTATCTATCCAGTGCAGGTGAAGACAGCACAGATTTTTCTCCATCAATGTTACTTGCAGATACAGTAAACCTCAGAACTAGCAGCTCAGCAGAGATGTTTGGTAAGRGGAAGCACTAATGGAAACACACATACTAAATTTCTTTCCAGTGTTTTGCCGTTCAACATCCTGGTGGTCCCAGGGGGCTCTTGACACATCTTAGAAAAGGGAGCAACATCAAAGAAAAGAAGGGAGCCCTTCTCCTGTGCACACTCCCTCACCAGAGAGGATTGGCCACTGAAGTAAAACATGAGCCCCAGGTGATGCTTTGTATCCCCAAAGGAAAATCCTTGTGAGACACACACCTGCAGCTCAGCACTGCTCCTATTAAAGGATCTTCTCCTTTTCCCAGCCATATGTAACAGAAGTGCCAAGTTCCTGGCAGCTGCCTGGAAGCCAACATTATTGCTCTTTGTATGCACCTGGATTTTGCAAATCATTAAGTGGATATGCTGCTAAAGGCACATCACAGGATCCCAGGTGAAYAAATGCCAATACTTGATCAGCAGAATTAATTCAATCAAATCTCCAGTGGGACTGTCTAGAGGTTCCCTCCAGAGGAAGGAATATCACAAATGCTTGACAGGACAAGGAAAGAAAGAGGCCTGGTTAGACAGGATCTACCACAGGAGAACACACTCTCTTTTGATGAAATGATGCTCAAAGTGAAAAATGTCAAAGCCCTGAGGGGTTGGGGTGTTGGGAACAGGAACCTCTCTGTGAACACTGCTGACCAGGGAGAGCAGGTGAACTGAGGCCTCAGCATACTCAGCACACAGCTCTCCACATCACAGAGATGTGCCTGGTACCCCCAGAGACCATCACTCCAGACACACTGCCCTCCTCCCTCCAGAAACACTTCCTCACAGCCAGTCTGATCCCATCAGAAACAAGATCACTTCAAAATGACAGAGAAAGGGGTAAGGATTCATCAAAAGCATCACAGGTAAGGCTGAGCAGGCCACTTCACAGAAGACAGCTGGAGTCTGTAAACCATTACCCATTAAATTAGACAAACAAAAGAAAACTAACCCCTCAAAAAGCAAATTTCCCTCTTCCGCAACAAACTGATGCATATCTGAGATCCTTTTCAGAGGAAGGAAACAATCCTCACCCCAGTTTCTAGAGAGGGTGATAATACAATAAGCCAGACTTTGTTCAGAACCAGGGGAGCCTTTACCTGCCAGACAGCAGCAACGAGAGGCGGTCAATGGGCGTCTTGCCCTCCACAGCGTAATTCTGGTCTCTGACTAGCGACTGCACCTGCTCTTCACAGCACTTCACAATTTCTTTGTACACTTCCAGGGGCACCTGCAAGGGCAGGTACATGGTCTTGTAGAGGAGGTCAAACTCTTCTGGGATGGTGTTTCTGCGGAGCCGGTAAGCCAGGTGAGCCAGCTGAAGCAAGCAGGCGAGGACCAGCAGAATGTTCCAGATGAAGATATCCAGCCCACAAGCGCTCAGCCAGCCCCACAGAGCATAGCAGAAGTAGCCTGGGGCCAGGAGGCCATAGATATAGAGGGACCCAAAGATGCCACTTCCCCCCATGTAACCCAGGAGGACGATGCAGCTGGCCAGCTGATAGGCTGCTTCCTCCATAATCTCCTTCCAGGCATCACACACCGGAGGCCGGAGAACAGCCTGGTCCCAAGAGGGGCTGTTTGAGCTCATCCTGCCCCACTCCCCACCCTCCCCAGCCGTCCTGCGCTCAGAGTGGATTGTCATACACAAAGGGTGCTGCAAAGGTTTGAAATGAGAGCTGCTGGGTAGCCGTTCCTCCTCCTCCTCCTCCTCCTCTTGAGCACCGTCTGGTCCCGCGGCAGTGCTTCAGAGCGACATGTTAAAAAAAAGTGCTGCCAAATGTTTTTGCACCCAAAAAATTCCAAAAGGGCTCACTTGTCCTCTTTGTGTCCTCACAAACCGTCGGCTGGCCCTCTTCTTAGCCACAACAGTGAGAAAAGAAGCTGGCAAATGCGAGGCCAAAAGAGCTCAGTCAAAAAAAGAGTAGAGGCCATTAGCTGGAAAAGTCACAGACAGGAGAGAGATTTCCTTGCACTGCCTGTCTCGCCTGCACTCCGGCAAATGGAATAGCAACCGTGAGAGAGCAGCAGAGGGAGCTGGTGTTGAGTGTGGAATGTGGATCTCTTGGCAGCGGAAAGGAGAGAGACCCCAAATGGATAACCATGTTTGGAATTGAAATCCAAGGAGCAAAAGCAGCGAGGAGAACAGAGAGCAAGCATGCACCCGCTACTTAACATAACTCAGGCGTCCCGATAAGCGCCGCACAGTGCGAGGAGGAGAAAGGAAAAGGGAAAACAAGCAGCTTATCACGGCGAGCTCCAGTCACATTTTGGGCTCTCCACTGCACTGCACTCCTGCGAGAGAGTGACTTTCACCCAGCACAAAAAAGGAAAAAGGTCACCCCTTTTCACACTGTGGCAGGGACTTAGTAAAAGAAGAGAGGCTGGCTCTCAATTAATGCTTTCCTGGCGCATTACAGGGTGCATTACTCCTCTTACTCCAGGCAGCTCTCTCTGCTGGGGTATTTTAGATCAAAGATCACGAGGTAAAGTTCTGCACAGCCAGACAACTGTGAATGCAAGGGATAAAACTAGAGCAAACAAGCCTCTGGCACTCAGGTTCATCTATCACAAAGACAAGACTRTCCTGCCAAAAGCTTTGTGAGTGTGGAACACTTGGAAGCATGTTTTGTGGGGAAATCCTTGTTGAGGGATTACCGTCTCTGTTGGGAAGCACCCTTGAGAAACATCATCTCACATTTTTATTTTTTCAATAGCTATTTGGAACCCACCCCAGACCTTCATTTAACCCAAAGAGGACAGCAAACACATCCCACTCAGGTAACCCAGGAGACAGGGAGCTTTCCAGGTCAGTCCTCTCTGGTCAGCTACACAAAACAGCATAAATGCAGTTTCTCCCCTACTTCAAGTAAAAGTTATCAGTCACACAGGCAGGATCGGCCCCACCGCCAGGATGCAGTTACATTTCAGGCATGGACACAACCCCCGTGGTCTCCCAACACAGTGTGAAATCAGCCCGCATGGGTCAGTGGGGTAGAGATAGGGTTTCAAGGGTGGTCGTGTTTCAGGCYGAGCTCGCAGCTGCCCTGCCTAACATACCATTCCCATTGGCACCATTCAGTTAAAGACACACCAATCACCTCTCCTGCTAACAGTGCTTTGGAATAACACTGTCCTGGGCAAGGCTGCAGCAGGGCTTTATTGCAACTTTAAAGAATTCATCATGGTCTTRGATAGTACAATCTTATCTCAGCAATGATTTTAGGCCACGTGCAACACAGAGCTGCATGGCTCCTAAGAGCCTGGCAGGTTGCCATCCTGAAAGGAAAGGAGACAAATTAAACTTTGCATGGGGTGAGTACAGTCCATTCAGAAAAGTGCTTTCTGTCAAGGGTAAAGTGAAACAGGGAACCTGGGCTCCAGTGGCCCCTTAACTAAGTGAACAAATAAATTCTACCTGCTGAAGCAGAACACTCATCTGCAAGAATTATGGGGAAATTAAGAACTTTCTCTCAACCTTCTATGCAAAGCAGCAAGTCCATTCTTACAGCCAAAGCACTACAATAAAGATCTTGGGAGCCAGGTTCTGGTTTTCATATCATTGTCATATACTCCCTATATRATCCCGACAACCATTTGTCTACCTTTAGGCTTCTGCAAAAAAATCTGTATTATAAGGAGCTTTCTCTCCAAGATAGGCTGACATCTGATAAAATGAGGAGTTGGGATATCAAGATTGTGAATTCTTAGGAGAAAGATACTTTATATAAGATCCAGGAGACAAAACTGAACTGCTATGAACAGAAATATAGAACTACATTAGAGGAAGCATCCTGAGATCCTGAGAAGGACCATTGCAATTTCTCCTGTGTTTTCATACTACCAAAAATCTTTTGCAGCAACATCGGAGAAAGTGGAAAAAAGGAAGTTATTAATTTCATTCTTCAGTTAGGTAAATTCCTGAGCAGAAAATAAACTGGAACGCAATGTTAATGACTCATTAGGACAAAGAAAGTCCTTCCTCTGGCATGTCCCAGAGCATAAAGAGTGATGTAACAATGATGTTGGAGCCAGCATCGTGGGTGAGGATGACCATTGTGACTTCCCTGTGGAAGGCAGASAGGAAGCTTTCAATCCACAGCAGTAACAGCACAAAGTTCTCCTTAGAAAATACACAACTTTTCTGCTAGGTCCCAATGTGGCATTTTAGAGAGAATGATACAGCATTTTAAAAGGTAGATCTCAGAGCACACACTAAAGATTAAGTTAGGTGTTTTCAGACCTAAATTTCAGAAARGAAGATTTGTAAAGTGATTGAACTACCAAGACTAAATCTTTCTGCCTTGACAGTACCATGACCACACCAATCATCTTCACAGCACTTTCAGTTTTCCAAAACTGAAAAAGCAAGTTAGCAAAAGTAAAAAACCCTCTTATTGCCAAAGAGATATTTTATTTTCATGCTTTGCCTTGAATTAGAATAAGTGCTTTCCATCCAGAGATGCTGGTTCATCCGAGTGTTCAAAAGCCAATACTGATTCAAAGGGAAAGGGACATACCAAAGTTGAAAACAATTTGGCAAGTTCATAGAAAATACCAGAGCAGCACAAAGTCCCTTCCCTGGAAGTAAACACATAAGCATTACCACAAAATGTGTCTGTGAAGAAGACAATAGACATTTCAAACTTTTCAGCACTGAAACAGGMAATGTGGAAATAGGTACTTCACTGTTTTCCCTGCTTAAAATGGACTCGACCAGTAGCACATAATATTAAGCTGTRTGTGATGATGCAATGCAGGTACAGCCTGCACTATGTTTGGCAAATAAATCCTGTGTCCTTGAGAGCCACACAACACAGAGATTATCAGTCCCAAATCTCACAGCAGCTGAATGACTGGTTATTGTGACCGTCCCTTAGGAAGTCTACAGGTTCACTACTGATCCTGTAAGCTGAAAACTAATTCAATCACCTGTTTTGGGGACATTTGGTGGCTTGAAGTCAGAGAGAGCACAATGAGGCACCTCTTTTTTGATTTATTATACAGTGCATTGCTGACATAGTCTGCGAAACTGTTACTTACACACAAAGAAAACCTGTAGCCTCAAAATATAGATATTTGATTTCCAATTGTTGGGAAAGGTCTCAAGCCTGCTCCAGACAAGCTCACAGTGACTCACAAAGGTTCAAAGGTAGCATGTAGTGTGTCTAGTTGTACTGCTATAATGTTCAGGCAAGTTTCTTGCTTTCACACCCTGAAGGTACAAACCATCCTGCACAGGGCAGTGTCTGTCACCAACACTGTCAGTAAGTAGTAACACAAGAATTTCCAATCCCCAGAGTGGGATGAAGCACAGAATCCACTCCACAGGAATACATAGTAAGAAATGAAGCCACTCCCCAAATTTGACTGCAAGGTTTTCCCATTGCTGCTTTAACTAGACTTGTCCAGTATCTTTTCTGTACCTATTACACACAGGTACATCAGCATTCCACTCATCATCTCATCTCCCAAAACTTTCTAAAGCACCAGCCATGCTTTTACCTTCATGGAGGCCTAGATAGCTCATTTCTCAAGTTAACAGAATTTGTGTAAAATTGTGCAAGAACACATTTTTTCCTTTTCTTGACCTGATATAAACAACACTCCATCCTCACTTGGCCACTGCCAATCTCTGCCCTGTTCTCTTCTATGGCACCATTTCCACACTTTACCCAGATTATGCCACYACAAAGCTGGTGCTTACCCACCTTTTAACATTCTCTTCAATTCAAGCTCCGACACACAATGGTTCAACAAGAAATGACCTTATTCAAGTTTTTACCTCAAGACAACAATAAACACCAAGAAAAGCACCAAGTCCTGCTCCTACAGGACCTACAGTGCCAAGGGCAGCTTTGAATACTTTCTGCCATAGCCACAGCTGCATCCCTACTCTGAGGCTGAAAGCCAACATCGACACAACTCCTGCCTCAAGATAGTACCTTCATACAACATTCCTGGAGGAAGACTCTAAACTCTCCTCACACAACTTGTGAGCCTCAGCAGAGGCAGCACCAAGTGTCACATACTAATGTTCACAGTCAAAAGCCATTGCCAGCTCAGGATATGCAGGGCCCAGCAGGCAGACAAATGATGGTGACTGCACCCACCCCTCCAGCAGGATCAAAGTCGAGAGAAAAATCAAGACAAAGCACAGAGCTCATATCTTCAGCTTCTGAAAACTCATCAGGACAAAAAGTAATTAGTGATACTGTCTTCAGGAAAGCTGGCCACAGCAACAACACCACTAGGGTTGCACAGTTACATGGTATGAAGTCAGAAAGTCCCAAATGTGTAACAAACCAACAACTGCACTTCTTTTTTCCTTTAGATTTTAAGAAGGAATCAAAGACAACAACCACCMCTCCCACTGTCATCTCATACAGGTGAAAAAAGCAGCCAGAAAACAAAAGGCATGCATGCCTAGCACTAGGCCAACACAACAAAAAATTGGCATAAAAAAATATTTATTTTCAGGCAAGTGACCTGTACAAGTCATTTTTGCAGTGAGACAGCAATCCTCTGCTTCCTTTCCCTTGAAGAACTACTGGCTCAAGTGAGTTCGACATGGGAAGTACCTAATTAATTATAAAGAATGAAGCTCGGGTAATGGCATTCAAAAACCGTCAGAAGAATTCGAASAGGAGAAACCAAATACAGTTCTGACTCTAAGGAAGTTCATTTCATAARACTGTGGTCACCTTTGCACAAACATAGTTACAGCTACTGTCACAAAYGGCTCTACAAGCTTCAGCATGACTGCTGAAACTGTAAGAGAGCAATGCTGCTGCCACAATTTCACAATTTCCATCAGTGGGAAAAACCCATCACCTCTCTGTTCAACCACAACACCAGAGTAATCTGTGTTTTCATGATAATGATTAAGCAGGCTTTTCTCCTTCTCTCCTTTCCTGCAGCATTCTGTTTTCAGTATGGAGGGCACTGTCATTTCTTTACCTATAAACAAACTGAAGTCAGGAACACTGGTCATTTTCAGACTTTTATTAAGAGGAAAAATATATTTTCTATAGCAGTGGTCAAGGGCTAACAGTGGAAAAACTACAGATGTGATGCATAATCTATCATTAGAGACTCTTTATAAATAAATTCTTTGTTTATATTTATTCTTTGAAGTAACTTGCAGAAATAATTTATTTTGCAGCTTTCCAGATCACAATCACACCAAAGACATCATCTAGAAGAGAAAGGAAACACAGCTTCACAAAACATGGATTTCCACTRGATATTTAGCAACAGTTGAACAATCAACAAAAAAAAACCCCAGCACAAACCCACAAAAACCAACTCCCATGTGCCCTAAATCAGAAATCTAAACTGAGGTTTGGATCTATTAGAAGACAAGAGGCAGCAGCATGTTCTGCTGCTGAAGGGGGACTCACAGAGGTTCTGCCAAAGGCTTCACCACCCTCACAAGGACAGCAATCCTTGACTCTGGTGTCAATGAGGATTGTTCTGCCCTCTCTCTCATAAGCACCACCCCTTTGCCATCATGAACAGTACTCTGGGCTGCCCAGTAGCATGAGCTGAGGTGACAGGGCACTTCACTATACTCACCCCATTCGGTCCTGCTCATCTCATTCATATCTTGAAGCCCAGAGCTCTCATACACTCTTTGTGAGCTTCAATTAGGTGCCCACAATTTTCTTCCCCCTTCTCAATAATGCTGCAAAACAAAAAGATTTTGAGGGTTTAGCAATAAAATGTTCACTTACTTTTAGCCAAAAAACAGAACAGACAAACTGTTGGGGACATTTTAAAATCCCTGTTAGGGTCCAGAGGTTTTTTTCTGTGTATCCTGTCCAGGGTAGCACTGTTTCAGGAAGTATAAAACTATCCCAAAAAGTTGCCCAAGTCTGGGAGCTGTGCAGTTAAAACTCTGGYAAAAGGCATAACAGAACTTCCTATTCACAGGCCACAGTCTATTCTGGGCAAGTCCAGATGGGGATTTGTTATACAACACAAGGYTGTCACATCATCAAGTATGCTGAGTTTGCCAGTTTCAAATCATTCAACAGGGAAGCAACAAAATTTCTCCAGGAAGAGATGAATACAGAACAAGGTTGACCAGTAAATGATACTTTAGTSCAACTGCAGCTGCTATTTAGGAACCCTGAAGCAAAAAGTGAAAGAAAACAAAACACTTGTCCAGCTATTATTTAAAGARTTAATTACCATGAGGTAACTTTTGATGTTACTCATCYACTCAAAWARGAGCCTCTCATTATTGGTRTATCCTGTAYACCACAAAAGCAGYTCAGACTTGCATTTTGACTGAATGSCAGAGCTRTTTTTTCATTTTCTTCTTAGGTTTTACTACAATAAGTATGGGCATGTCCCCTGGCTGCCCATGGTAATTACATCTGACCAGTAACATGTGTCCCACCACCCTTTTCTTAGGGGGCCCTAGATTCACTTCCACTCTACCATGTAACTAGACATATTTCCCTAAATTTAGCCATAACAGTGTTCAAAATTAAGTCACCTACCAAATACCATCTACACTACCTGCAGAGTATAAAGAAAAAACACAATTTGGTCATCAGATTTTAGTTTTTCAAACTTTAAAGATTCACTATCCTAGACAAAGGAACACCTTTTTGTGGGTGCATTTCATACTATTTAATAGGTCCTATGATCATGACTAACCCTATAATTACAAATGCAGCTATATAGGTCACTGCCAAATTTTGAAACTCTGTGAGAAACGTCATCCTCTGCGAGCCAAAAATTCCGAGTATTTTGCTTTATTTAAAAGAGAAAGTAACTTACAATCAGCTGAACAATAAACATTGTTTATTTATGACATTACCACCTGCTGATACGTGTTGTTTCAGTTAGATTTACAAGCAGCATTAAACAGAGAGTATGAGGTATTAACCTCTTCATTTCTAAATTATCCATTTAAGAGTTTCCTCTCCTCCTCCACATTCTCCCTTCCGCCTCGGATACTTCAGCAGCCTCCGTTCGGGGTGGGAAGAGCTCCCAAAATCACGGGGGCAGGCGGGCAGGGGCACAAACGCCCTGAGGGGAGGGGATGAGGGAATGGCTGCGGGGCAGGGAGCACACACCGGCACCGTGAGGGAATGGCTGCGGGGCAGGGAGCACACACCGGCACCGTGAGGGAATGGCTGCGGGGCAGTGAGCACACACCGGCACCGTGAGGGAATGGCGGCGG
>NW_026623507.1:423080-472617 GCF_030028575.1 Malurus melanocephalus
AGCTCGGGCCGGGTCCCTACCAGGCGTCCCGCGCCTTCTTGGTCTCAGGGCAGGCACAGCAGGGCTTCAGCGGCTTCTTCTCCTCCCGCGCCTCCCCCGCGCCCTTGCCGTCGCAGCTGGCGGCGGCCACCGAGGACATGGCGGSCACTTGCCGGCACCCTGAGCCCGCGGGGAGAACGGGCCGGCGGCGGCCGTGTGGGGGCTGATGGTTCCGGAAACCTCGCCCGCCTCTTCCCGGTCTGCAGCCTGCTGGGAGGGACAGCTTTGGACCCTCCTGCCGCTTGCTCGCCCGCCTCTTCCCGCTCCTCCCAGCAGCGGGGTCAAAGTGACATCTTCCCGGAACACTGGGTACACTGCCCGAGCCAGGAGAAGGCGGAAGGGCTGTAATAATGGCGGCGGCGGGCGCAGAGCAGCAAGTGGCAACCTCGGCTGTGTCAGCGCCGGGCTGCACGGTCGAAGCCGTGGCCAGGCACCTAAACATCTTTTTTCCTTTAGGCTTAATTCTTTGTGGGGTGGCTACGTGGATRCAGCACACCAGAGMATAGTCATCGTCGCTGGGAMCACAAATGTGGTTTCAYGGCAGGCGGCCAGCCCTTGGCATTRTTGSAAAAGGATGTGTTGTGGTGCTTGATCTTTCTATACTTTTAAGCYTAAACAACAAGAAAGGAGAAACRGMGCAGCTAACAAGCTCTAAGTGCTGTCCAGGTGTTRGAAGGGCAAATTATTTGTTGGTAGAATTGCCTTGTTACGGTTTAGGGCTTGACATGTTTCCATGATCTATGAAGGGGGGTTTACCCTCCACCTGGCGGGAGGGTAACAGATGCTTGGAAAGAAGGATGCTCACTGATAATGGACACAAARAATGCWGAATGTAAGGGCYATAGAGACATCTGGCASAACTCCCAAGATAAAGAAGAAACTAATAAAGCCAACTCGGCAATTGTGTTAAAATAGCTCCAGCTGGGTAAAAATTAGTTCTGGTAGGGGGAGATGGTGACCACCAACACATGTACCRCTGACCCCAGAAACCATTGACTCAAGTGGAAGACTGAGCATGCAAGCAGCAAAAAAAGCTTTAACTAATGGAAGATAGAATACTAAATAAGAGAACTATGTAACTTTTAGCCAATGAACACTGATCCCTTTGTTTGCTAAAATGTGTAAATAGTAAAAGGCTTTGATAGTTGTGCTTGATCTGTGGAATACCACGGAACATCCAGGCTTGTGCAACTCTACAATAAATAATCAATGTCTCTCTTGAGTGTGTAATTGCTGGCTTGTTGCACACCAGGTAACAAATCAGATTTTTGTGGACAGCAGCATAGGCAGTAAGGAAGAAGATACAGAGCTGCTTTTTCCTTTGTAGTCTGTGCCACACCAAAGCATTAGTAGMCACTCTTCCCTCCTAAATCTGTGCTACATGTGCTACACTTGTGTCTGCCACCAGCCCTGACCATGCCAGGGTGATACTTGCACACATACAGACCAGAGGGCACATTGCAGACCAAAGGGATGCCCCACAAAGGTAATTTATATGGGAAGGACAGGGCTTCAGTGGATGTGACACTGCTGAGACCTTGGAAGGGTAAAAAAATGTGCCCACTGAGATGCAGCTGCTGTGCCTTTTCATGGGGTGTAGCAAGAGTCAAAAAAGAATTGGCCGTTTGTATCATGTACTGTGGGGATCCAGAATTGTAGGAACACTGATAAGAATATCTGGAGGAGCAGAAAACATGTATTTTATGTATTAGACTTTTTTAAAGTGGTTTTTACACTTAGGGCAGATTATCCCATACTTGTCAATCACAGAGGTATTTATTCTGGTCCATGATGAAGAGTAATTAGCAGTAGCTGCTATAAAACAGGTTACATGCTCTCAGTTTCAGCAAAACTAAAAATAGCTACAAGGGACCCAAAAACTCCTTTCAGGTAATAGAYTGGAAATGGTTCCTGCCCTGTACAAGGCATGAAATTTCAAGCAATCCCACTGTTTTCAAGAGCCTTGGGCAAGAGTGAATTATGTAATTTTCAGTATTTATCCTTCTAATAAGTCAGGTCAGAAGTGAGATCATTGTTTGCTGAGATATTTTGCTCTTCTATTTCTCACGATCACCAAGGTGAATGCTAACACCACTAATGTGTGTTACCTGAATAAGTAAATGACAGGAGGAAATTCTTGTTTTGATTCCCTTCATTCTCACAAAGAGAGAGATGAGAAGTAGAACCTAGCTCTTTCCAGGAGTCCAAACTTTTGTCATAAACTGTTTTTGACAGTTTTGACATATGGGTAGATAGAGCTGTTGAAAGCAACACAAACTCTGAGGAAAAGACTGCAGTAAAACCTCCAAGAAGGTTCCTCAAGTCTGCAGTTGAATGGTATCTTTTATTTATATTATTTATGTATTTATATAYATATTTTCTTTTTAAATATTAAGAATAAAGGTTGAAAGACATTGACTTGGCCTGTAGAAACCAGGAAGAGACCGAACAAAATACATYTTATACTCTTGCCCAAGTTACGGAATACCAAGGGCAGAGGAAGGTTAAAATTTAGTCATGTTGAGAAATTACTTCAGATGGGTCTGCACAAAGGTAAAGCCTCTGAAGCTACATGYCCCTGGAAGCAGCACTCCACTCTAGCAGCCTTCCAAATAGATTAAAGGAGCAGCACTGCTATTTTGGCCATGCTCCCTGCATGGCAATAGTTTATAACAAYTGCTGTGGAAGAAGGAATCATTTCTTGGTGGGATGAAAGGGCAGAGGCTGGGAGGGAGGAGAAGGAAGAGAATAGCCATTATAGCATGGTTAACGCATTTTGACACTGATTGCACCAATTTGGAGTACAATGCAGAGGGAAGATCACAGCCATTTCTCTTCTGACATTGCATTGTGTGTMAGATTTGGTTGTTAATGCAGTGATTTTTGTTTTCTATTTGTCCTCTGCCTGCTGACAGTGGCAGAAGAATTATGTKAGAGAGCTGTGTGTCAGAATGAACAGATTTATCTACCAGTCAAAGAGGAATAGCTAAGGGCAGGCTACTGAGATGAGACTGYGGCAAAATTGTCAGAACAAGCACCCAAGAAAAAAGATCCACTGAAAACCTCAGTCTCTGMAAGAGATAATGAGAAAAGACCCTGCCTCAAGCTGCCATATCATTTGGCAGCCTGGTGCCACSTGTGAGAGTACAAGGACTACAGCTAGTAGTAGACATTTACAGCTCTTGATTTAGAGGGCTAATGGGTGAAATAGGGAGAGACTACTGCCATGGGTTTCCAATTTCCCCTGTACAGCCTTTTATCAGAATTGAAAAACATACAGCAGTGAYTCGTAATGTGTAAACATCACAGTAGCACTACAGTCATTTCTTCTAGCTTCTTGTGTCTTCAGTTTCAGCCCACTAAAATAATGGTTGTCAAAAAAAAATAACTGCTTGTCTCCAATGAACAGATTTTTCAAGGAACCTCAAAAATGTATTTACATTCATTGTTACTGTTAGGTTGGGTAAACCCCTCTCAACGGTTTAAAGTAACAGTCTGGGGTAGTCTGGGGTTTTCCAGATTTCTTACACTTCTGATATATGTGATAGAAGTTGTAGAAATTTTGTGTGATGAAACCAACCTGAAGTTATTTTGATATTTTCCATGTAGTGCCTATTCTGGGAACCACTTTATCATCTTGAAARAAGAAACCTGTTTGATATAGTCTAAAGAAGTATTTTTGTCTTTGACTCAGTATAAACATAAGACAGCMACTGCTCCAACAGCCCAGTCAACCATATCCTGTGTTTTATTGTCAAATAGGTTGTCTGTGTTTTGTGTCAATGCTTAGATAACATAAAAAAAGGACTTCAAACCTCTGTGCAAGATGTCTTGCCAAGGCCCTGCTGCCTCTTACATTAACTGCCCAAGTACAGGATAGTTTCTCTTTCTGATCAGAGTTGCAGACCTGAAACTACCAAATGCTATCCCTCAGCAGTGGGACCAGAAGGAATGAATGCTAGGATAGAAGGACTTGTGCTTCAATCTCAATTGAAGCACAAATGACTCTAATGTCATTATTTACACACCCTCTAAGCTTCAAACTCCACTTTAAGATGAAGGYAAGGGGTTCACTCAGCTSATAGTCCYAGWCCCYTCCCAGACTGAAGAGGCAAATSCTCATGTTTCAGAACTAGAMCATSAATTGTGTACACAAGGATTCTGTACCACAGGACAGAACAATCCCCTCCTGGATGGTTACCACCATACCAAGGGTATCCTTATCAAGGATATAATCTTGTAAGTTAGTATGGAGAATTCTCCTTCCATATTGGCAAGCAAGCCCTTAAACACACAAGAGCAGAATCAAGATTATTTTGAAGGCCTTTGTGTCTCTTGAATGCCCTACAAAGCCAGTATTGCAACAGATCATATCTTGGCAGAAATACGGCCAAATCTCCAGAGTATCAGAGCCTGGAAGTGGAAGGTAGTTTGCAAGAATGAAGTCACTTTCCACTTTAAAACCAGAACTGCTGTCTCTTACAGCAAAACTGGACCCACAGCATCCCAGACATTCTGGGCTCTCATGCTGGGACCAGGACTCTGGCCCTGCCCTCCCCAGTAAAGATGACAGCGACTGTCCTGCAAGCCCTGGGATAAATTTAAAAGATATTAATGCCTTCCTCACATTGTTTTCTGTGTATCTGTTCCCAGTTTGTGCTAGGATTAGGACTATCATCACTGTCATGCTATGCCCCTTCTTGTCACTGTCCACTGAAAGCATATCCAAACATATTAGTAAAGATTAGAATTTGCCATGCATGCAACACTGCAAAATCTGGATCAGCAAGTTCAGTGTGTGCAATCTCCCTGGTAATACAGCAAAAGAAGAAGTTGGTGTTTTGTACTGTGCCACAAAATAACCAGCCTGTCCCCACATGTGTCAGAGGCAGGAACTATGAGCCTTGACACATAGCAGCTTTTCCACAATGCAGATATGCAGCAGCTGATGTTGCATTTGCATTCAAAGCCGAGTCAGGCTTATTTCAGGGCTTGCTGGGGTGACCGATCAGCTTCTCCTTTTTGTGAAGGGAACACCCATGAAAATCCAAGCATTCTGGAATAAATCCCATTACACAGACTGGTGGGAAGGAAAGGCCAGGTGTTTGCACTCAAATGGCTGCATGTGTTACCAACATAACAAGAGCATGACAGAAGAAGACAACTGTCTATTTTCTGACAGTCTCTATGCTTAGTCACTTAAAAAATTTTGACCTACCTTTGGGAAATAACATCACTAATTCTTCAAAAGACATGAATCTGTAAAGGACTGTTCCTACACTGCAGTCAGACRCTCTGTTTTCAGGTAAAAATCAGAAAAAAAAAAAAAAACCAGCCCAGGTTTAAAAGCACTTAGGCATGAAACAGATACACACTAGGCATCCATGGGGAAGTTGTGCTACAGATTTTTTCCCCAGTATTTCAGAGTTAATCACAACAGCTGCCCATATAGTTCTTTCCAAAGAGGAAACCTCTTCCATTCTCACTTCTCATGACTTGAAAGAGCAAGACTTTCAAACTTGTGCAAAAAGACCTGTATGAATTGTCAGAACTGACCAGCATCAGACAGCTGAGCCACTGTCAATATGTACACCACATGCATGCATCTCCAGTTAGTCACCCCACAAAAAAACAAATGCTGCCTAAGGTCTGTGCTTATAAATCAYAGGAAATCTCATTCAGAGCTCAAGTCCACAAGCCTGTGCACTGAAGAAAAAACATCTCACTATAGTTGTGTAAAATCCTCCATAATATAAACTTATAATCTTGAACAGTTCTGCTGCAAACCAGGCAGAGTTTCTCCAACTCTGGTTAATGGTGTTAAATTGCCAATCAACTGTGAAGGAGCAAAACGTCTTCTCCACTGCACACATTCCATTTGTCCTCTTTTTCCTCGATTTTATTCTGCTTGGTGGCATGCCATTTTGATGCCTGTGTCAGTGGCAAACCTGGCTTGTTTGATCCCATTCAAGTCTCTCATGATCATATTTTCATGAAATGTGMAGCTCCACTACAGAAAATGGTTTAACATTCTCAGTGAACTGCAGTAACTAACTGGAAGCCTAGAAGGAATAATAGTATTTAGAAATACATGAGTCATTCCATATTTGAGATGTCACTGACTGCAGCTGCATACTTCTATGTACTCAYATTCCAACATCTCACTTCTTTTAAATATTGCATCAAGACAATATGCTGTGCAGTGTTGCAAGCTGCTTATAAAGAGCCTGCAACAGCACATATCTTCTGAATCTGTTTGGAATCCCCACAGCTGTTTTTCACAAAGGTATTAGATAATGTAGAAACTTCAGTCCCTCTGAARCCATTTCTTTCACATCAGTGGTCATTCTAGATTTCAGCTTTGAATACCTAAWTCATTTGCACTTGTTTTCTTCTGCTTTTCTTCTTGCTGATCTTCTTCTCAAGGATCTTTAGAATACGGGCTCCCATCAAAGATCAATGGGACTTGACTATCAAGTGCTTAATGGCCAGATTTTAAGAAGCATTAGGACATCTCCATATGCTGGTGGAGGGATTCTCAAGAGCAACTATTTCCATTGACATCTTCCTAAATGCACCTGGAGTACAATTATTTTTTAAAAACTACATGGGAACATATGTCATCTACATATGAACATGAACATGTGTTTATCTCAAACCCATATCCTGACTGTTTTGCCCTGGTTTTGAATGTGCTGTGCAGTATTTTATCTGAGTACTGCCTTAGGTTGGTACTTACTCTGTATAACACTAAATTTTACTCCATACTTCCTGTATGGACTGGCATTAACTACTCTAGTCCCTTATTTAAAATGAGAATGGATTCTTCACAATCTGCTTCTCTCCTAGGGGTCCATGAAAAGGCTTAGTATCAACAAGAGGATGTTTCCAGATAAASGTGCTAGATGCTGAGTTTTTATCATGTTCTCAAAGTTGGTATGTCCAGACAGCATTGATTTGCTGTAGATCCTGTACTGGGTTTGGTTCAGTCTCTACCACGTGAGACTGGGAACTGATGTGGGAAGGACTGTGTGGGTGCAGGCAAAGACAGAGGGGTAAGACAGGGGAACTTCCCAGACTGAAGAGGGTGCTTTGCTCTCTTACATGAAGGAAGTGACACTTCTGCCTCTTTCCCCAGTCCCTGAAAGGGCACTTTTGAKACCCCAGCCAGTTCCAGCTTTTTTATTCCAATGGCCCAAGTGTCTTGTCACTCCTTCCTCACCTTTTTATCTCTGGTAGGCCTGAACCCCTGGGCCCCTGGATGTGTGCTAGCCCTCATGTGACCTTCATCAGGTAGACTGCAAGGATGATAAGTAAATGCTGAAAGATTTAATAGATTGTATTAAGATTATGTTGCTCTAATTTTTTTAAGAGTAAGTAAGAGTCTAATGTATGGAAGAGTTATCCTGGGCGATAATAACAAGCTGAAATTAGCCTCTATTGCACTTCTGTCCAGATATTTAATTTCCATGAAGGGAGTACCTAAAATAGTCACAGAAAATCAAGAGTCCCTGATGTTCCCTTCTGATCAGGCAAGCACAGAAATGCACTCCCTAGAAAAGTGCCTTAACATACTGAAACTTGAAACCTGTAACCTAACACAGAGGTATTGGCATTTATTCCTCTGAATATTACATGAGAGGAGTGAGAAGACTAGAAATTCACTAGTTCCCTGAGGAGTTCAATCCAAGATCCTTTTCCTCCTAAGGCAAGACAACATGCCTGACTACAGCCCTGCAACTCATCCAAATGTCATCTCTGTTCTTTAAGAATCATCATTTAAGAAGTTGACTCAATCCAAGTTAAGTATGAGTGTCCTCCAGAAGAGGCCTGAAATGTTGGTAAAACTGAGGTTTTGTTACAATTTCAGCCATAGGCTGAAAATGTCCTTAATTCTGCCTTCTTTAAAAAAAAATTAAATGCTAACCAAAAYTGTAACAGAAGTCTTTCAGGAGGCTTTGAAGTGAATCCTTTAACTGTAATCACAAAGTTCTGCTACTTCATTTCCTTCAAACATTGACTTTTTAGGCCATCCTTATCTATTTATTGCTTTTATTACAGAAAATGTGCCACAGTRATACTAAGAAAAAGAAGGCAAGAGAGAACAGATCTCCTATAAAGACTTTCATCTACTTTATTTTTCCATTTCAGCAGTTGTATCAAAGGATGCCTCTCTTAGCACAGTTCTGAGTAAAAACAGCACAAATTAACCACAAACTTCACCTTAATGAAGCTCCATTTGCCACCATCAGTACTCTAAGGTTTTTGCAAAAGATGTCACAAGTTACAAGTGAGGTATTCCACTGTGGATATCATGCCTTACTATAGCCAAAGATCAGCACAGAGACAGTCTCAATACACAAACAGAAAATTTCACATTTTTTTGAGAGTTACCTCTTCTTTCTGACAGAAAAAGTGACCACATGTTCTTCCTACTCCTCTTTGCTGGCTGCAAGGAAGACTCCCTTCTTCTGGATTAAAAACCCAACAGCCACATTGACCACAGGTTTGTGCTGCTGCTGCTTTCCTGCTTCTTTTGAATCATATACCTGGAAGAAGGYGTTTATTATACACAGTTAGTAAATCATGTGCAGAACAGGCAGGAAATGGAAATTAGGGATTACCTTGGATGGGTCCARCCATTGAATTCGTTTTACATCAGTTCATATTCAGATACCAGGCTGAACTGGKGGCACCCAGGTTAGAGCCTGTGATGGACAAGACCATACATGGAGGAATTGTGACATCCCGTGGCAAAAATGGGAAATGGCACACTAACGGTTACTAATTTTAAATMGATTACTTTTGGAATTTCCGGATATCAAAACTTCAGCAGTGCTTTTAAGGCTATAATTTTGTTGCCTGTAACTTAGATTTCTTTAAATAACTAGGAAAAKGTCACTGTGAAGTATCACAGGCACCCAGCACCACAACAGTGCTGTCATTTGACCCCTGCAAACAGCAGATGAGGATGTAATAAAGCTATAAGCCAAATGGATGACATCTTGCCAGGGGTTTCACAGATCCYCATGCATTGCAGGATAAAAGTCACATTCAAGAAACCCAGTTCCCTCCAGGCTTTGGAGGACAGAAGGAAAAGAGAGTAGAGATGCATTGTCTGTTTAGCTCAACTTCTTTTCTTTATCCTCCCTAATCCTGTCTTTCCACAGACTTTTTCCACTCATTTTTTCATCTCCTCACCTAGGTCTCCCATTTCTTGTCCAGACCTCTTCAGTTCTGCTCTGCTGGCTGCTCCCTCTGTCTCTCCCTCTTCCCCCTGACACACTGCTTCTCTACCACCCCCCTCTCCTACTATTTTGTCTTTGCTCAGCCAGCCAAGTTTCTCTTCTAAAATCATGTATGATCCATCTTGGTTTTGTTCAGCTACTACTCTGCTCTCACCTAGTGCCTAATCCCACCCTGCTACATTTTCTACTTGCCCCTGTCTGATTTTACAGTTCAAACACATCAGCAAGTCATCACAGCAYAACAAGTCCATCAATAGAGTGGCAGCAATTCATCTTGCAGCAAATTACACCATCTTATCTCAAGGTTAATGTGAGGTAAAATTCATTTGTCTCAGCCTTTGTCACGAGCAGCTAAACTATGCACTTTTTTCTGTTTGCAACATGCCAAATTAATCCATTCAGACATTGTGCAGTAACTCACAAGGGTGTGGACAGTTTACTCATACATMTGAGCACCTGGTGTCCCCTACAGCCAAGTGTCTATAAAAAAAAAAATTCAGATAGACAGCACCTCAGCCCGGCAACAGTCTTGTTCTGGAAAAGTTATTAATGAAAAAGAAAAAAAAAAACCCCAAAAAACAACAAAACCCAACCCTGTGGCCCACAGATCTAAGGAGAAAGTCCAYCAGTCAAGTTCTTTTGTAGGAGATAGGAATATTTTTTGATTGCTTACAGTTTAGTTGACCGCAGCTCACTTCCACCAGAGCAACAGGATATGTCCTTGACATACACAGATCAACCCACCAAGTAAKCTTTCAGACCCTCTTCCAAAGTACTGATCATAGACAAGGCTGACAAAGTTTAATGCATGGGATAAAATATTTTCTCAGAGCCTTGTGTATTTTGGGATCCTTTTCTTTGGAAGTGGCTGATTTATATTAAAAAATAAACAGACAAATAAACAAAAAACAAGACCCATTCAGACCAAACCTCACCACTTCACCATTGTGGTGTGCTCCACAGCACACACCTGTGTGCCATAGGCCCTGGCCAGGTCTCACACAGCTTCAGGTCCCCAGGAATATGCAGATTTCAGGCAAAGAACAGCTATGATAGTAGTTCATAGTAAGTAGTTCATAGTAGTTCATAGTTCATAGTTGATAGTAATAATCAACAAAACTTTTAACACTTGAAAGGCTGTCCTCTGTTCATACCTRTAGCTGACAGAGATTTCTTAGAAATATAGTTAAAAATTAGCCAATATTTTGTACACACACASCCTAATCTAATCTAAACAAGTTCCATGAACCTGAACCTTGAGCTTTTTCACTCAGCCACATATACCCGTCACCTCCCATGAGTGAGTGCCAGTCTTCAGGCAGCTATGAAGTGACCTGAAAACTTTTTTATTTTCTGACAAGTTAGTTTTCAGCCACATCAGTCTCCTGATGGTTCCCTACATAGTTTTTTTGGTGCCAACAATCAACAGATCAGAGGTAGTAGGGCCAGGCAGCTCATAGTGAACAAAGAAAATGATGGCAACATCTTACATTTAGTAGAATTTAATTAAAGTTAATAGTAGGACTGCACCTTTTTCGTCATACAGGACTCAAGAGAGTACTTACTGTTAGGCTATGCCCTGACATTTTGTAGTACTCTCAAGAATACCTTTAGTTGTTCCATTGTTCCTTCTCARCTTGGTTTCCATTGGGATCCTGCCCGCATTAGGAAAAAAAAAAGTCCAGGAGATGTGTATTCACTGTATTCAGTCATCTCTGAAAACCCTGAAGTGGAAAAATATGAGAGGGTGGAGCCACCAAAGAATAATTTTTTGGCTGAAGTACAGTTTACACACCTCATTACCCCAAGGCAGATGTTCTGCAAGGAAAAAAATTCAACCTGGAAATCCTGGAGTTGTAGTGAAATGAGATACAAGAAAGGAAATCTGAACTTGATCATGAGAAATGCTGGGGAATGGTATTAAAAAATGTCTTTTGCTGCCATGTCAATAATTGTATTAAGGTATCACATTGTAAAGTGAGGGTCTTTACAGCCTGCTGGGTATCTTTAGGGTATGGATAAATGCATTTTGGGAAGTCACATCCAAGAGATGTCTGTCAGAAACAAATGTGACAGCATTTCTTAGTTCGGACATATCTTCAATTGATCCACTAACCTAAGAAAGTTGTTGCTTCAGGCAAGTGATGGACCTTGTGCCTTTAAGAAAGTAAACCAGCATTCAAAGTTGAATTGTCTACAAGTAAATTCACAGAGCCAAGGAATTTGGAACTACAGTCCTAAAGTTGCTCTCCTGTAATGAGGTGCTGAGGGGCCAGTATTTTATGTCAGACTTGACAGCTGTGAACAACSCTTTGATATACAGTTTTATACACAAAATAACTAACATAAGGGACTTGCTTCAAGATTACAGACAGAGGAGAGRGCCCATTTGCCAATTCTCTGCTTTTTGTGTCCTGTTCCAAGGCAGCATTGCCTGCAAATCTCCTTACATTCACAAAAGCATTATCCCTTTCTGTTTTTAACATTAAGCATGAAGAAGCTTCCAACTTTGTTTCTCACAGAAGAAGGCTTYCTCCTTGTGGAAACAAAGTCTTGCAAAGCAATAAACATTACAATGTTGATTTATAATGCTTTGTACAGGCCTCTTGAGATGCTCTACAGATGAAAAAAACCCTGCAGCCCCTCTGGGCAGGAGGTACCAAGCCTATTTTCACAAAATCAGAGAAGCAATTAGCTTGGAAAAGACCGCTGAGATCATTGAGTTCAAACTCTGACCAGACACCACCTTGTCAACATGACCATGGCACGAAGTGACACATCCAGTCTGTCCTTAAACACCTCCACCAATGGTGACTSCCAAAACCTCCCTGGGCAGCCCATTCCAATGCCCAGTTCCTCCTAATATTCAATCTAAACCTCTCTTGGCGCTGTTTAAGACTGTGTCCTCTTGTCCTGTCGCTGGTTGCCTGGGAGAAGAGGCCAACCTCCACCTGGCTACACCTTCCTTTCAGGTAAATGTAGAGAGAAACAAGGTTACTGAGCCTGCTTTTCTCCAGGCTAAACCCCCCAGCTCCCTCAGGAACACCTCAACTTGTGCTCCAGACCCTTTGATGCCTGATGATTTTTGCTTTTCCTTTTTATGCTTTCTGTACCCTCTATGCATTCCCCTGCACCCCTTAGCCCACATGTTTGTAATTCCTGTAGCCTGATATTCCAGTTTAGTTTAGGAGTTCTACTAGGCAGAGAGACGAAACATCCTGAGGAAGGAGTCAGTGTACACTGTGCTATCTTAAACCTGAGCTCAGCCTTGGGTGAAGCCTTCTGTCCAGAACATCTTGTGTAAACTAGGCTCTGGACTCATCTTGGAAAGGGACTCATTAGAATAGGGAGACATTACTGCATTTGTTAAGTTTCTTATTGGAGAATCCTAGATGGATATGCTAATTCCTGAAACCTATAAAACTTGTACCCGTCCTGTACATGGGTGTGCATTCTGCCATCAAGTTGTGCACCTGAGATCCCAAATACCGMGGTAAAACCCTTTTTATCCCCTTAACCGTGTCTGTGTCATTATTAAAAACTGGCCTTTCAAGGCAACACCTTCACCAGCTCTGTTGCCTTTCTCTGGACTCGCTTTCTCATGGGTGCAGAAGTCCTAAGCAACAACAAGCAAAGCCAAGAGTAAGAATATGCAGGTTTAAATCCTGCGCCTAGTAACTGCTAAACCAGACTTCCCAAGCTCTAAGCGAGGGTGCAGGGGAGCATCACATGAAACAACTCCAGCAGCAGCAAAAAAAAAAAAAAAAAAAAGCAAAAATAGATATGTTCTTTCTGTCCCCAACCTCTCTCGTGCCCTGTCCTGTTCAAACTCGCTCCAAATCCCCGCGCCAGCGCCGCTCTCCAGGAGGCGGCACAAGATGGAGGCGGCGGGGGAAGCCTGAGGGCTSTGAGGGATGCGGAGCTGGACGGAGCAGAAGCACCAGCCACAACACGCCGAGAGCAGCAGGGAAAAACCCCGAAAGGCGCGGCGACCCCAAGGAAAAGTCACGATCAGCCACCCCCAGGAGCCGGCACGGTCCGGCCCGCAGCAACGCCCGGCCGCAGGGGAAGGACATTGCCGGCSCCGCCCGCCCGCCGTGGCCATGGGAACGGCGGCGGTGCCGGACCCGCTCGGCGGGGAGAGGCCGGACCTTCCTGCGGTACCGAGCCCTGCCCCGCTGCAGCCCCGGGCGGTGGCACCGGTGCGGATCAGACCGAGCCCTTCAGCGGGTCTGGGGTGTGAGGCCTCTGCCGGGGGTGYCCTGCCCCAGCGGCCCGCGGTGTCGCCGAGATCCGCACCAGGTGGGTGCCACAGCGCTGGGAGCGTGGAACCTTTGCAGCTCTGTGTCCCCAGGGGAAAACATCATGTACAGTATGGTATATCCACTGATTACCATTGCACCGTGCCTTCCTTTTAATGTTTCGTGTCTTCACGTTTTCTGTTTATGTTGATGGTACTTCCAAAGGAAGCAGATTTTTCTACTAGGTTTTTTACATGCATCTTCCACAGAACAGTAGGATTTCAGCTCTGAGGCTCATTTGTGTGATGGTGAAATTTCTTTGATACAGAGATATGTATTTCAGTTCTTTCTTCCTAGTTTGTTCTATACTCTCTTATGGACAGACTTTTAAAGAGGGAAGTGGAACCTGATGATTCGTGCTGATTCCTCCAATATGTAACTAGTTCCATTTCTTCAYTTGTCTTTCAGACCCTCTGTACATACTGTGAAGTGAGAAGGACTCTCCAAAGTCAAATGTCCATGCTCAACTTGATGGTTGTAAAGTGGTAGGTATTAGCCAAAGACAGCTCACATGTTCACATTGTTTTTTTCTGCATATACATGGGTAGAAACTTTGTCTCAGTCCTAAACTGCTCCCTTAAAAYAGCAAAATACAAAGCAGAGACATTTTATCTAAAGTGAGACAACAAAGGAGTAGCCACAATTGCTGGACTATGGTGAGGCTGTGAAAGCAACCTAGAAATACCCAACTTCATGTTCTGAGTAATTTCCTGAATTGTGTGTCAATATTTTTAAGAGACTATCTTCAAATGCTGTTAATTATGGCTTGTACATGTTACTTAGATCTAATAAAATAACTGGACAGCCGTTGGGCTGTTGTTTGGGCAGAGCCGTCATTTCACACGGTGCCTCCTCACTTACCTTGGGAAATGCTTACACTACAGATCAACATAAAACGTTTAAAGTAAAATGAAATATCTGGCAACAGCTAAGCAGCCTGTAAAGACTGCAAATCCATCCTGGTTCTTCATACAGGGTTARCAGAGTCCTAACTAAGTCTAGCTAAGTCCTCAGCCAGTTAGCCCATGCTTAGCTCCCTACTGCATTTGCTCTCCTGCTGTCAGTATTCCCCTTAGCTAGTTTTAAACCAGCTAAGATATGTCTGTGGGAGTTGCAGTCACACCTTTAGACAGCAATGATTGATAACTCATAGGATGCATACAGGTAGAGTGCTAGAAGAAAACTTGGTGCAACTGCACAATGAATTGGATTTTAAACAGAGTCCTGCTGAAGCTGTGCATTTGACTGAGGCTGCAGGGCAGATACTCTGAACTCAAACTCCATTGTGGTGCAGCAAGGAGAAAAGCCCTGAGCACCTTTCCAGGAATAAAGAAACAATTTTTGAAGAGTGTTTCCAGATATCTCTTACTCCATTATCTCAGAATATTTCTTATATCTATATGAAAACAAAAAAAAAGTATTTGTCTGCCTCCCTGTAGAGAGACATGCACACAGAGCTGAGAATGTAGCCTGTCATCAGACAGATCCTTGCAACCTGGCTGTGGTAACAGTTCAGGCCAGACAAGATAAACAGGCATCCTGTCACTAAAGTTGTCATGTCATAGGYGTAAGGTGCAGATGGGTGTGGTGGCAGACTCTGACTTGCATTAAACATGTTTTAAAATCAATCAATAAGTGCATAATGTGCAATTCAAMCCCCTACAACTTTGAATTTTAATCTGTAGCTTCATCAGYTGGGATGGACAGATGTTGTGATACRRTAGYTCATAGGGTATTCCAAACTYTCCAAAGTTGAACTCCCTTTGAAGAGAAATGGAACAAAAATGCAATTTCAWGCACAGCAAGCAGGTACTCATAGTAGGGTGCCTAGATCTTCATCAACTGACACTGTCTTACACTCAGGTGAGTGCCTGAAATGTCACTTGTATACATTTGAACTAGCACTYTCTGAAATCAAAGGGGCAATTCACACTTCTATTCTGATTTCAGTCTTTGCAGAAGCTCAAGCCAACAGCGCAACATCTATTACATTTCAGTCATGTTGCAAAGGTTTATTGGCAGTCATAAATTTAGCAATTTGAGGCATGTCTACCCAGGGAAATTAGTCCTTAAAAGGAAGGGTGTATATTTTTCATGTGATCATTTTTTGTGTGCTAGCTCTCTTGGAGATATTTTTAACAAATGCTAAAATTGTTGCAGTATAATATAATGTAACTTTACCCTGTAAGTGGAATATGTTACTTAATTTCTAGAGCACTAGAAATAGGAGGGAGTTACATGGGGTAACGTGCTAGAAGTTCACATTGCTGCACATTCACAGTTACTGCACACTAACTTCTTTATGTAACAAACTGTTAGACCTTTTGGTTTTAAGTATAAGTTTAGCACTGGAAAACAGCCAGAAGACAAATCTGTGCATCTGCTGCTAGTCTGGTATGCTCCACATCTTGAGAAGTACCATCTAACTAGCTGACATCATTAGCATACATTCCGCCTTCTTTCCCCATCCCAAATGTGCAGTCCTGTAAATCACAGCAGGCTGGAATTCTCATCCCTTTAGTGCTGTTTGAAAAGGCTAAATTACTGCCTCTCTTCTTTGTGTCCACACAAATGCTAGGTAAAGCACCGATATTCTCAAGTATGGCTACTGGATTGATTCATTTCCCRGCCTGCAATTTGTGCTTCAAGGACAAAGATCCAGTGCCCGTATTTATTGGTCGAAGATGGAGGGCTCAGCAGCGCCTGGAGGCTCTTCAGCGGCTTGCTGTGTAAGTGTTCTATGGTTGGATAATTTAAAACGAACATACAAACAAAACCGACAAAAACCCATGCACACTGAAGTGGAGATGACTGCAATTTGCTCCTACTTACATTTCCCTTGAAATTAAGAGATTGCAGCTGTTGTGGAGTATGGTTACCCATCTGTTTCTTACAGGGTGGATGTTGCACATTCCTTCATCCTTGTGCTATCTGCTTTGCAGCGGTTGCCATGAAAAAGAAGAGTTATTTCAATCTCTTAACAGATCAGATGTGTTATGAAGACTTCAGTGAGTCATGTGTGTTACTTCAGTGGAAGCTCTTCCATTTTAGTCCCGTGCAATTGCAGCTGGTTAGGTGGCTTCTGCTGCTCTTTYCAGGGTCCTTGGGGCCTGAACCAGGGCACCACATTTCTAGTGCAGGGGTTTCTTAGTTAACCTTTCTCCTGGCATCACAATTTGGGTTCTGATTAAGCAAGTATTAAAAAGAAAAGTTTATATATTTTGCCACACCTTTAAGTTCTCTTGTAGCTGTATTCAAGACTGCAGGCATCACCCTAGGTTTTTGTTTTCAGACTTTCTTTCTGCTTTAAGAAACTAACTTTAGGCCATGGGCTTTTCAGATGATGCATACTCGAAGATTGCTGGAAAATGAGTTGTACAGCATGTCAGACAATAATCAAAGATGCTTCAGAGTGATACAGTGRACTTCACACCTGGTTTTGTTCAGTTTCAAAGGCATAGTCTTCTCATTTCCATCATTAAAAAAAAAATAGAGTATTTTTTGCTTAACAATATTTTCAGTATTTCAGACTGTCCCCAGCACATGAACACCTCAGTGGCATCTTATATTTTGCTTGCTATTCTGTAACAACTTATTTGGCACCTGCACTGCTTTAAAATTGATTTACATTTCAACATGTATTTTCAAAATGTCTTGCAGTTAACAAAAAAAAGAGAAATATATCCCCTCTGTTTCAACCTGCAYGATTGACAGTGCTGCTGATACAGAAGACAGAATATTTCCCAGCTGTCTTTTCAGTAGTTRCATTGCCTCTGCAAGGTTACTGAGAATAAATGCTCATTTATTTCAGCAAAGTCAGCAAATGTAAGTCAAGGACATGCAAGAGGCAGGATCTGTGGAATAAAGAGGGCTATTTCCCTGGGTTCCCATTGTGCCTATAACTATACCATAATAGGATGAACRGTTTATGCTAATAAAGTTAGATCATAAGAATAAGTGCCCACCTGTGCTGAATGAAACACAAATCCATCTGGATGGAGCAACAGTCTGATATGTAAGGAGTCAGCTAGTGGARCTAGCCATCAGCTCAATTAACTCATTTGAATTACAAACACAACTTCACAATAATAGGTTGATTAGTGCTGAGCAAGTATATCAGGTTACGACATTGCRTCTCAAAATATTCCCTTCTCTTTTCTTATGTGATACGACTGAAAGCCTTGRGAAGGGATGACTTTAAACTTACCTTGGCAGTAAATTGGATGTCACAGAAGGTTAATGAAGCATCTTGCTCTAAGCTTTCCTGGAGCAGGTAGCCACACTGTGGCTCCCTGAATTCCACAGCACAGTTTGCAGGAATTAGAGGAAGGCTTGGAAGACAACTGATCTCAGCACATAATCCTCTGTTGTGATCCCAGCTGTCAAGCAATGTTATTTATGTATTGTTAATTTTATCTCTATAAATGCACCTTTGTACAGCAACCAAATCCAGCATCTATGAACACCTGAGGTCAGAATTAGTACAAGTTGCCAAAAATGGCCTYATGGAAAATCTGGCCTTCAGAACTTGCCATATATATAGATCAAAGACATAAAATCRTAGAATGGCCTGGGGTGRAAGGGACCTTAAAGATGATGTTGTTCCAATCCTCCTGCCATGGGCAGGAACACCTTTCATTCAGAGCTCCATCCAACCTGGTCTCAAACACTTCCAGGTATGGGGCATCCACAGCTTCTCTGGGAAGAACTTCTATTTTTTTGTCTTTAACAACTGTGCAGGTTGAGAAGAATAAGACTGGAGTATAAAGCARTTGTGAAGTCAAATAGCAATCCTGATGAATAGCTTTCAAATTACTCAGTTCTACTGGGTATCTCACTGACTGCCTTAATGAGGTTTTCCATATGATCTTCCAAAGCCTTAAAGGAAACTTCAAGATGTTATAGAGAAAAATTTAAAGTCTGCCTACTTTAAATTCAAAATGGGGAAAAAATGAGGAGTGTTCTTGAAAAAGGTATGGTTGTTCCAGCATAGATTTTGAAACATTGACATGAACATCCTGATCTTTCTCCTTTACCAGAGCATTCAAATTGAAATTGCTGCTTCTAAAAATTTTAACATTTGCTCAAAATTTCTTTAGCTACTTTTCAAAGGGAGAAAGTGAAAGTCTTCTCCTTGGCTCATGCTATTCCTTTACACGTGTTTTCTGTTATGGAAAGTGCTTCACTCTGGAGGAAATGAGCTCGCTCCCCCCACTTCCAGTAAAAGTAGTTTACTTTACAAAGTCAAACGTGTACAAATGATCAATCCTTTCCACAGCCAGCTCATAAGAAAGTTTTAATAAAGGCAGCAAAGACCATTTCTTTACCACACAAAGTGGCAAAAATGCAGTGTCAGACTGTTTTGCTACCTAGATAAATATGAGAAAAACAAAATATAATTGCTTGTGTAAGTGTGAGGATTTGGGGGAATTTACAGTGTGRACATTGGAATGTACAACCAGAGAGGAGAGAGATTAAAAAAACAAAGGGTGTAAGGAAATGAAGATCAAACTGCTCTAAATGTACTTCTTAAATTATGTCCTGTATTTTGGCTTTCAGAGGTCGGTCTTCTCTTCAGTTACCTCAGGTTGTGTATGAAGATCCTGAAGTTCGTGGAAGAAATCGCTACAAGTATTTTGTAAGGTAAGGAATAAACTGCTTTGAAACAGCATTCAGAAGCTTGCTTCTGTGYAGTTTAAAGAGCACCTAAGTAAAGGCCAGAGCATTACTTTTTCTSTATTTTCTGTCAGTTCTTTGATCACTGATATGGAAAATTTTAGTAGTAACCAAATTTCAAAAAAAAATCTTTTTAAATTCACGCTATGACACAATTTTCAGCTAGGTGTTACCATATAAGCAAATATACCAGACATTCTGTGCTTAATAAGAAATCTTTGGGCTGTAGATYATCATGTGCAAAGGAAGAAGATACTTACAAAGCCACTGTGGTTCACCAGACCCCTAGAAAGGTGTCTTCTTAAGAAGGAACCTTCTAACTCCCCGTTTCTGTCAGGAGCAGAAAGGGAGCAAAGGGAGTCCTTGATTATCTTTTCATCAATGTCCTCTACTGCTCTGCAATGTCCTCTACTGCWGTGACTTTCAGAATTACCCTGCAAGTCAGCAATGGACTCAAGATCTGAACCAACAGCTACCATATAAACATTCTTGACTCAGTCACATATGCTTTGAATTGCATTCACTATTTTACTCAGCAGCTATCAGTGACTATGTCCACTTTAAATATAAAAAAATTGCCATGTTTAATAAATTGAAATCTGTTATGGCTCCTTTATCAACAATTTTTGAGAACAAAGTTGTTGATGTTATCTTTTGCAATTTGAAGTTAAGCTTTAAAGTCTCTCAGAGACTTAGGGAAATTGATAGTGAATGTAATATGCAAATTATAAGAATGCCTATGAAGGAATTATTAATGGTAGTTTAGCCTATATCACTTTCAAGATACGTAATAAAATATTGCAAAAAAGGAAACAATACAATTAGATAAGTCCAAAACAGCTTATCAGCTGATTGTAGGAATGCATGTAAGGATTTCAAGCAGTTATTAAAGAAAACAACAGGTCTTTCAAAAACTTGAAATGAAAAAAATTATACTAATTAGTGAAATGTACACTAAATGTTGGCAGCACACTCAAAACCAGCTTTAATAATTGTCTTGTTTTGCAATTCTACTTTCTGCTTTGACTTAAGAATAACACTGCCTTGGTGGTGAAACTTTCTCTTTTACTCCTTAGCTATGAAAGAGTGCTTTAATATTCAGGCACAATTCTTAAACAGACAACTACAGAATCTGAGTTAGGGAAAATCTGAAATTGGTGGACTGCAGTTTTTCYAAACMACAGTGATCTTTTAGGCTCATCCTWGTTGTCTTTCATTCTTTMTTTTCAGACCTCTCACCACTTCTAAGAAGCTGCCTTCAGCAGATGTTCCAAAAGATGTTGCTTATAAACAGTAAGTAGTGACTTGTGGCAAATTACTGTTGGAATGAGTAACATCTCACCAGAAAAAGATCAGGAAACTATTTAGCTGGTGACCAGTATTTTTCATAATGARCCAAGAGGAAAAGCTTGTTAAAAGATAAGGTTCTGTTCCCATCGTTGAGAATTCTGGAAGAAACAGGTGATTAACTGTTTCAGAATTTGCTTGCAGTATATTAGTGCTTTGTGAATAAAGGACACATGCCATGATTGTGAGGCTTGAAACAGAAAGCTAAATGTCTCAGAATCCTAGGAGAGATACCATTGAAAAGATTCTGTAATAGAGCAATATTGTTGGAAAATCTCCTGATATTTTATTGCAATCTCTGTGATAGATGCAGTACTGTTCAGAGATGTAGAACATCCATGATATAGTCTAATGTGGTTTTCAGTGAGCATCAAATTTTGAGGTCACATAATAAAATTCAATGGTAGAGTCAATGGCATTTGTTCATATCAGAAATAAATTTGTATTCTGGAATTGTTGGAAAGAGAAACGTAGACTAAATTGAAGCAGTCCTACTTCATGTTACTTAAACCATTTTGTGTCCATTAAAGGCAATGCTTTACAATGGATACCTAGGGAACATTTGTATGTATAATCATGACAGCTGAAACTAGAAGTTTTCTGGATTATTTACCTAAGGAGAGTGTTTCAGGCTCAGYGTAGCTTCAATCTGCTTTTACTAAAGATCATGGAGTTAGCATCAATGGGAGTAATGTTAAGATAAACCAAAACACATTTAAGTCTCTTACCTTTGACTGATGTGTTTCTGGTTTGTTTGCTTGKGGYTTTTTTAATGAATGTAACCAATGTCCCTCCATCTTTCACCTCTTTTTAGGACAGAGGTGCGTCTCCAGTCAGCTGAAGGAGGCAGCCTGGTCTTTGAGGCCATGTTCAGAACTCTGGGGATACAAACAGATTACAGGGATGGTGAAGCACAGACAGATCCCTATTCCCCTGAATATATMGTTCGCAGTGGCTCAGTCCCTGAAATTCTGGCACTTGCTACACTAACTTGGGGTGAGTTGTGAAATTAAGATAAATTATAATCATAGTGTCACCTCTTTAGCWGGAGGTTCTTTTCTATGTCAGGTTTCAAGTCTATTGGCAGCTTTGGCAGTCCTTTGTTGTGTGCATTTGGGGCAATTATTTTATCAGTTTCCAAAATAAGTATGATATTTGCCTGGTTAATGGTGCTGTTMTGGGGCATTTCATGAAGAGTTTTGAGATCATTCAATATAAAAAGRTCATGTTTTACAAATATGAACTAGAAGGAGTTTTCCATTTACACGTTGTTCTTCAGCTGCTCTGAGTTGAACATTGTTTGAAAATACACAGTATGAACACTGCTGCCCCAGAATATACCTGTGATCCTCATCTCCCAGTGTCTCACCTGTAGTGATGATGGACACTGGACAAGCCAAAGGAAGTATCTTCCTCGAAAAGCTTTTCTTCCTTTGCAGCCTGCAGTAGAGGAAGGAGGTGTCAGTTTTAATGTCCTCTGAACTATAGCAATTGCAGGTCCTACCATGCCTCATCCTGGCCCTACAAGTATTTACTTCTAGTGTTTGAAGTTCTGCTTATATTTAATACATGATCTGGTGCCCATCCAGCCCTCTCATACTTTTTGGTGGTGGCTGTTTKTGGGATTTGCCATTCTCCTGAAGAGCTAATGCTTCTTCTCCCTGTAAGGTCGGGGGCTGCCAGCAGGACCAGCCGAGCTGGAGATTATTGACCGCATCCGGGAAAAACGTGCTTGGGAGGCAGCTCTTCCACCCATGGACAGTCCTGCAAACATCGCAAAGCGGCTGGAGATGATGGAGTATATGGAAAGGAAGGAGTGGGCCTACAGAGAAGAGGAAATAGATAAGTAGGAGTTCAATTGTACTCTTTTATTTCTTTCAATTACTGGCAGAATAGAGGAGCAAGAAGATTTAGGGGATTGGCTGAAGGGTACAACAAACCTTCTATTTCTGTGAAAACATCCTGATTTTGGGAAGGGATGTTCTTAAATTTAATCTAAGAGTCTGCAACCATAATACAATTCTATGAGTGCTTAACTCTCTTTTTAAAATGAAAGATTGAATATGAGATACGCAGTATGAATTATTTGTAAAGTAGTCCWTTGGTATGTAGGATTTGATGGTGACAGGATTGCACAGAACAGTGCAGAGTACACTCAATAGTACCTGACCTTTTCTTTCCTTGTAGGTTGCAGAAGGTTCAACTGGAAGTCTTTAAGGAGCTGCTGCGGAGACGAGAGGAGAATCAGAATGAGGTGAATGACATGCGCTTGTACAACCACTGGCACAATCATCAGAAGGCTAAAGAAGAGAAAATAAGAAAGATTCAGCATGACTGTGCAATGAGTAAGTCTGAAAGACAGGAAAAAAGGAGGGTATGAGACAGTTTTCAGAAAAGCCATTTCTATTTTCACAAAGTTATGATCTGTTCAAAATGAAATAGGTTGCATGGCCAGCATTTGGTCTGTCRTGTTTTTGTTTTATCTAGCAAAAGYTCWCGTGAATTTACAAAGATAYGGCTTTGATAGAACTATTTGTATGAACCTYCTCACATTTGTATTTCCTTTTCAGTGCTCAGGAAATTGATAGCTAAGAGGAAGAATGTTATGGGAAAGCAGRGGAGACGAGATATCATCAAAGAGTATAATGACTTTTCATCACAAGTATATGCTCCTTTGTCTAGAATTGGGTTTTTCCCAGACAAAAGTTCTGACGGCTATGCGGTGAATAACTTCTATCTTAACACCTTTGCAGGTAAGGCATTTTGGAAGACTTAGTTGGGGAGATACTTACTTGAGATATTAASAAAATTCAAGTTTCTCTCCCTGTCACTCCACTGCTTAATCACTGTTTGTATTATAATCTTCTTATGTATTATAATCCTTGTATGTGTTATAATATTTCTTTGTATTATAATCCTAGGATTGTGTGAACTGGAACAATCTGTCTCCCAGCTCAAGATTAAAGCTCCAAAACCTAAATGCAATATCACAAAGACTGGCTATGTTACAAGGGCAGGAAGGCTAGAGGTAGTCTTGGCACAGGTTCACCAGGTATGAAGCTGCATCCAGMAGCATGTCAGTTCCTCTTTGATTTGAACTGCTCATAAATTCAATGGGGAAGATGTGTATTTCCCAATTTCTCATGCTAAATTCTTATTCTGTAGAACAACTTCAAGGACAGAATGGATCAAACATGCAAGCTGTTGTAGGCTTGACCACTACTGCTCTGATACTTAGTCCATCAGTACTTTCAGTTCTGCTTCTGTTCCAGTCCTATAGAAAACAAACACCGCTGCTTCTGTCTTCCTACAGATCATGTATTTGGATAGGAACATATTATGTCMATTTGAAATTCTCACCATTTTCTTGTCATTTCTCCTTTTTATAATACACAAGTAGTAAACCTTTTGGCTACACTGTCAAGCTTCCAATAATTAAAGAAAGCAAATCTGGATTAATATTCTAAAAATTTTGTACATTTTTTAAAAAGCACATTTTAAGTACATATTGTAAAATCATCTGCAGCAAAACATGATTAAAATGACCTCAGTCATAAAATCAGTGTGTGGAAGCACATTACTGTTGTTCCCTAAGAACAGCATCTGATTTGCAAACAGGCTAATAGCATTTTGCATATCTTAATTTATCACAACTGTTCACGCAGGTGAGGTGTCCATATATGCAATTAACCACCAAGGAAAGAAGTGCCTCATTTGCATCTGCAATCACAATATTTGTAAATTACATGTACGTTTAAGTACACTTCTTGTGATGCTGTTGAGGGTTACCTTCATGTAAAATCAGGAATATTCTTGGCTGGCTGCTGTATTCTTGGAAAATAGTGACTCTCATTTGTAAAGCTTGGCAAGTTTCACTTAGATAGATAGATAGATAGATAGATAGATAGATAGATAGATAGATAGATAGATAGATAGATAGATAGATAGATAGATAGATAGATATAGATAGATAGAGTCTCTGATTTAGTGTAATTGAATAAGAATTTCAAAGCAGATATCAAACTGCTACTGCTGGATTTTAAATTGAAATCTTGCTCTGAAAAATCAATCATATTATCTCAAATTCTGCTGGATCTTGTAAAAGATGAAATATAGCCTCTCATTATTATACAGAAAGACAATTTTCAAAGAAAATCTCGAGTGCTACAGGAATTGTTCGAGAGTAAGGACAAAACACCTCATTTTAAACACACAGAAGTATTGAAGTGATTTGAGTTTGGGTTGGTTTGTATAAAATTCAAGAAGTGATTGTGTAATCTGCATCATAACATGGTTCTCATTGTCAACAGAACATTAGTCCAAGTTTTCAGGGCTGATTTCCAATGGCAGCAATTGTATTCTGTTTAAAATAMTTCTCATATTTTGGAAGACTGTGGTGAAGTGTCCAAACTGCAGCCATAGAGAAGTGTGAGCAGCCGAATGCTGCTGCTCACACAAAAATGTCTCTTCAAAGAAAAACTGGTGGACAAAGGAAGATGACATGCAGAAATGCAGACATTTCTGCACATTTTCTTCCTTAAAGCAATGCAGATCACTTGGTCTGTATTGATTTGTAGCAACTGAGAGGCTGAATAAGTAATACTCATTTCCTCCCTTAGAGGACAGCTCTGTGACCACTTGGAATAAGCAGTCCCAATTGTGCCAACAAACCTCCTGTAACACACAGAAGGAAAGAGGTTTAAAGCAGATAATTAGGGATCATTTTACAAGAGAACTGTGTTGCTTTGCCTTATTTCTATTGTTGAGTAGCCAGACCAGTTTTCTATTAAAAAATTTATTTTAGTGCTCTCCTAGCACATTTAATGTATAAATTCTCTCCCWTAATCCTAGAAATAAAGTGGAATCCTAGAAAATTCAGAGACTACATGGTGATCTAGCTCTAGAATGAGGTTTTTTCATTTTCCCTGGATTATCTGGAAGCAAGTGATAAATGTAGGAGGAATGCTAGATTTTGGCCTCAGAAGTAATTTGTTTTAATAAAGGAATTTCCAAGGTTTGTTTCTCTGGCCAAATGTGAGGGAAAATGGATAAGTTGTCCTCATTATATTCCTTTTTGTTTGCCAGATTGAGGGTATTGCTAAGATTAAAGCTTGTTAGAAGGGATAAACAATAATCCAAGTAACTACAAAAAGGATCTGTGTACTCCTAAGAATGAGAGCTGCTTCTTTCAGACATGAAACTAAGCCAGAAAGAAGTGATTTAAGAAGCAGACTTTTTGAGGACCGTCCTGAAACCTTTTGCAGAAGTATTATGTRCACTCAGTAGTCTTTGAATAATTTCTAAAATAAGAGAATCTGCCAGCAACAGGAGTGACCCAAGATTTACAGAAAAACAACAATCTTTATCTTAARCCAGACCAGTAAAAGGACAAAGAAAGATAGTTCCTAGCTAGCACACATAACATTGCTTTAAGGAGTCTAAATGAGCCATTATATAGACAGCCTTRCATGAAAATCCAAGGCATTAAGGACATAACATACCAACACAGATAACTACTGTAGGGAATCAATGCAACTGGGTAAGTGAACACACCAAGGAGTGGAGGAGGTGGTAGAAGATGTCCCAGTGCAGAACAATGCATGACTTTAGGCAGATCCTCTATGCKCTGGTGACTCAAGAGGGGTGAAGTGTCAGGTGGTTTTAAAGTGTTGGATCAAGATGAAGTCAGAACCTAAACCTTCTCAACTCAGCATTAAGTGCAGTTCTCACCATGTCTGTTTTCTGTATCTGGTTGCTGGAAGGAGATAGAGAAGTAGAGGGGCCAAGAATGTCTCTGGARAAAATCTCTGCCAACTTCAAATTGTAGGAAAAGCCCGTTTAAGCAGTTACTTCTTCAAGAACAGATCTCCACAGAGTGTTAGTTGGCTCATGCTCAGAGAGGCTCTCAGAGCTTTTATGGCAGTTTTGATCAGCCAAAAGCAGGCTGGCAGTGTGTCCTTGATGATCCTACCTGAAAGGAGGCTGTAGCCAAATGGAGGTTGACCTCTTCTCCCAGGCAGCCAGYAACAGAACAAGAGAACATAGTCTTAAACTGCACCATGGGAGGTTTAGATTGGAATCAGGAAGAATTTCTTAACAGAAAAGGTGATTAAACTTTGCAGTGGACTGCCCAGGTGGTAGAGTCATTATCCATGGAGGTGTTTAAGGAAAGAATGGATGTGGTACTCAGTGCTGTGGTCTGGTTGCCCTGGTGGTTTTCATACTTGAACTCTGATCATCTCAGAGGTCTTTTCCAGCCTCATTGATTGTGGGATGCTGTGGTCCCACCTTCATCATTTGCATGCAAGAAGGAAGAAAGAGAAACATGGCTGTAAACTTAGTGCTGTACATGAAAATCAAGTTTACCTAGGGTCTTGTGGAAAGGAGAGGATCACAGAGAAGATATGGGAGGAATCTAAAGAATGGATTGAATGATTTCTTTGAGTTGCTTCTTAAGCCACTATCCTGTCAAGAGTTCTGCTTCTCTCAGAGGCTGGCTAAGAAGCTAAGGTGTGTGGTGAAAAGCATGAGTGCCATTTGCTRTTCCCTGCATTTGCCAGGAAAATGGAAAGGAGATGAATTGCCTTCTTTTCACCTGCTTTTCTGGTTGGTCCAATCCAACCAGATCCTACCTTGACTCTGAACCTACTATCTGAATAAAGGAATATAGTCTTTATGAGGAAAACTGGAGTGTGATATGCAGGCAGTAACATTTGGAGTATGTTGTTCAGAAATTTAGCACTTTTATCTTTTTTATGAAAGTATTTTTGCAGTAATTTTTGGACCTTGTTTTCCCTATTTCCAAAAATCAGAAGTTAGGCAGAACCAGTTAATGCAAAACCCCTATATTTTCTTTTTCTTTTCTTATGTTAAACTCTTAAAATAATTTAAAGCATCAGATTAGAGAAAGCAAATGATAAGCATTTTTTTTAATTAGTAAAAATAGCCAACCAGGCACTAGATAGGGCTGGCATGAAAATAYAAAACCATTTCTAGGAACAGCAGTATATCTCAAATCTACGTTAACAAGGATTCCCTCTTGTCCAAACTGCTCATAGATTTTTCTGTCTTTAAAAGTTGTTATTTTTGTTATATTTTATAATTCTGGTTAGCAGGAAACATTTTTGGAGGCCATAAGAAAAATTCTTATGAATGCGARATTGTACTAATAAACATAGTAACCATTGTTTTCAAAAGAATCACAACTACAGCAGCTTTTTCTTTCTGCTTCCCTTGCCCTGCTATGCAAATCTCCTTATAAATCATAGCCAGCACTTGTTACAATCTTCATATTAGAGAGCCCTAAGGTCATCACATACAAAACACAGTTGAGAAAATCTCTCAACATTTTTGATTTATAACCACTTCACGTGGCTTAAAAGAAGTTTATAAATTCTGATTCTTGCATTATTAATGTGGGCTTTTTAAGAAGCTTTCAATAATAAAGTATTTTAGCCCTTCCACCTAGAAACCTCTCTCCTTTTCTGGAGCAATTTATTATTCTGACCTGAAAGATCAGATCCTACATGCAAGAAGAGTTTTGTACAATGACTAGTGGAATTTCAAAAGTTCCATTATTTCACAATTAAATTCTGTGCAAATGCCATCAGTTTCCTGTTACTGGAGAGATAAATTCAGCATTGAACTTTTTTCTAAAATTTTTCTTTTATTTCCCTCTCTGATGAAATACTGTATTTAAACATTTGAAAAAGAGAGAGTGAAAAAAAAGGAAAAGGCACACTTTCCATTGCTGGAATATGAACTTTCAATAATAAAGACTACAGATCCAGCCCATAGAGCAGTAGGATTATAGTTTTGAATGAGTTTTAAATGCCCATACTCCTTTCCCTTTCTTTGTGAGCCAAAGTATTATGTCCTACAGCAGGCAAGCATTGCCATGCAGTTGGAGATAATTATCTRAATATCTAATGCTAAGGGGCTGGCAGTGATAAACTGGCAAGACTTGGACTTTYTAAACAGTTTTAAAATACCTTGAAAGAGCTGAGGCTGTGGTAGCACTTCCACTCTTAATTTGCTGACAAGTTGTGGCATTTGCCACCAAACAGCTGCAAGCAAGATAAACCCCACACTTAGTGGGCTTTTGAATTTTCTTGGTAAAAGGAAGTTTTTGGACAAGACAGTTGCTTTTTTCCCCCCAGTAGAGTTGCCATGGGTGCCACAGGGCTGCTGGGCTGTTGTAGATGAGCAGAGCAGAGTTCCACAACATTTTTCTCTAGGAAAGGGTAATTTATTTCAAACCTGTGCAGTAATATCCTATCATACACAGACATTTCACCGAGGAAGTGACAATACACTATTCAAGTGACCTCTTCATAAAATCTCCCSACTGCATAACATTTCTAACCCACAGTAATAAGCATTACTTATGGTTAAAGGCAAAGAGTTACAAGTGTTCTTAGAAAATTAATTATTTGAGAGTTAGAGATGAAATTCATACYRGTTTTAGATTGGTTTYAGGTGAYTTACAAGTGCTGATGACTTACTAGTAAATACAGAAAATACAGAAAATACCTCTTACTTCCTTCTTACATACRATTTTGACATTGCCATCAGTATCTTCTGACCAATCAATAGCCTCATCTACTGACCATACTCAGTTTTTCAGTTGTTGTGCAGTCAGAAATAGAAGCCACAAGCCTRCAAAGCTTTCAGCTCCCTGTAGTCAGTGTGATCAGCAACAGTCAGCATTTAGAGGACTGGCCCTATTATGTTGTTCAATCTAGCCATGTTCTTATTAGATTGTATCTCTTTTGCAGGCCCTACTGGAGAGGAAGAATAAAGCCAAGAAGCGAAAGCCACCTCCCCCTGTCTCTGAAAAAGCAGAAACCCCTGTTCCTAAGCCACCCACTCTAATCCTGGAAAAATCATCAATTGTAAGTGGGCTGGTTTTAGCACTTTTTTTTCCCTGTTGATCCCTGATTGTTGCCTACACAGATGTTAAAGAAGGGAGATATATATTTTCTGAATGCATCCATGTTAAAAATAGCCATCATTATTTTGTAGAACTCTCTTTATTTTATAAGGATACTAGCAGCCAAACAATTGAAAATATTTTACAATATCTGTTGGCCAAATTCTTAAGTAAACTTCAGTTTAGAAAGACATAAATTAGTAGACATGTTATTCCCTTGTTCTTGGGGAACAAAAGGGCATCATCATCATTATTATTATTATTATTATTATTAGTATTAGTATTAGTATTATTATTATCATCATCATCATCATCATCATCATCATTATCATCATCATCATCATTATTCAGTAGCTTCTAGTCTTGTGAACTGACAATGCTATCATAATCCAGTAAGGCAATTAAGTTTAGAATTATTGAAGTCAAAGAGACTTTGGCTGCCTAGCATTGAGCATGCACTTCATTAATTTTCTGGAGTGAAGCTCTTGTCATCATGCAGGATGCAGTGTTTGATGATCATGCACCAGTTCACAGATAATGATTCTCCTGCAGAGATTGAAATAGCAGTAATGATGTGTCATGGGGGATGTGATATGTTGTAGGAAAAAAAGTACTTTTTAGGGGAGCTGCAACTTCTTTTCATKTCTTAAAGTGACATACTTAAGAGCTGGTTGCCCCAGTAGACTGTTTTGTCTTCTTACTAACACCATTTTCATGAGGTACTAAGAATCAGACACAGCTACATTTAAATGTGTGAATTTAAGAGTCGAACAGCCATGAAAGTGAAGAGAGAAAGTCTTATTAGATCATCCATGCTGCTGTTTTCCTTTTTGCAGCATGATATTCTGTGGTTTTTTACAGTCTATTTTAAGATGACTGAAACAAGAATTTCTTGCCTCCTTRGGGAGAGCTTTCCACAGCTTTACCAACTTCTGAGCATTAGATACTGTATTGCRGTGGTGGATTTACACTGTTTAGGTTTACTAGTTTGGCAGATTTTTAAGTACCTTGAGGTAACATGTAAATAAATCAGATTTTTTTTTCTACCACTTGTAGTCATTCTTGAATGTGTTTACAGATTATATGGGATTTTTTAAAGAATACTGATACAATAGAATTYCACCTTTATGAATTCTGTTAACGTTTGGGTTTTTTTTCAAGAATCTGTGTGAACACATAAAAGATGGAGATCTCCAGTGAAGCTCCATCTGTAAAATCAGGCCACTTGAGCCACTGAAGAGCAACATTAACATTTCCTGCCTTGCCAAATCCAAGTAAGGTTTCTCCTACCAGGTGGCTGTGAGGAGCAGTGAAAACAAGGCTCTTCTCTGTTGTTAATGCTTTTCTTCCTGCCACCCATATGAGTACCAACTGCTAAGTGTTTCCCACTGGAGCTGAGGATCTCGAAAATGAGCCAGAAGAAAGTGGAGAGAATGGAGGCACTACTGCAAGCATCCTCAGCTTCTCTSCTCCAGTCATTTCTAATGGACTTAATAGCCACAACAAAGCTCACAGAAGCACCTCTGAATTCCTTCATYAGTTTTACTTTCTTCCAGCCTCCTCTAGTTTGCAGCCATCTCCTAGATCCTTCTGTATCCTTAATTTTTCTTATTTTTTTCTGCAGGGCATGATAGGATTTTCATCTCCCCTCACTCTTTCCTGCTGGTCTGTAGCAGGCAGATGGACAAGCTGATGATTACACTTCCTAAGGCATCATTTGCAGCATTCAAAAACAGAAGTACAGAAAAATGCTTCTCATAAAAATTCAAACCTAATCTTAGTTAATATCACACCAAGCAGTTTGTCTTACCAGTATGTGTGCCATCACCATTTCCAAAACTGTCCTGAAGGGATTTCACGCTGTAGCCAGGTGATGTGGTAGAGTTTAGCTCTCTAGGGCTGGAAACTCATCCCCTTTTTCCAGAGAAGAAGAACATATCAAATCACAAGTCCTCTGGGTAGTTCTGCTTTGCTGCTCTGCTTTGCTCTGCTGGTTTGGAGAGATAGGAATGCTGCCTTTTGCATTTGGAAAACTCGATCCYCAACACCTAAGAAAAAAACAGAAAACTAAGATTCAAGCCCACACAACTTCTCTCATCCCACACTCTTCCCTGTTTTTCCGGCACTTCTTAAATAACACATTTCAGTGCAGTCCTCATAGGTTCTCTATTAAAAAAACCTTACTTCCAATTTCAAGATTTCTTTTTAACTTTCCCAGGCACCCAATGGACATTTGCCTTTTCCTACTGTCAACTCCAAACCAGAAGACCCCTCACCTAGAAAAAATGGTCCATCTGTGCTTCATCTACTTCCTCTTTAAAATAAGCCATAAGCCCTTTTTTTTTTGTTGTTGTTTTTGGTTTTTTTTGGTTTTTTTTGTGGTCATGTTCCCATTCCCAATCTACTCCATGATTGTTCCAAATTGGTATCAATCACACAGTGCTAGGCCAGTAAAGTTCTCAAAGAGACAAATCACAATGGACTGTAGTTAATTTTACTTCCAAACTATCACTTTCTCAGTCTTAAACTTACTGAGTTGCTCTGATAAAGACCACCAGTGGAATAAATATCAAAAGAAAAATTGYATATTTTCTCTTTTAATTTAATCCCTTTTTTTTTTATGGCTAACAGCTCTTTTGGATCTCCTTCAATAATAATTCTGTCCCCTTAGTGTCTTGACCTGTTAAATTAATGTAGCTGATGCTCATTTTGCAAACTCAGATAGAAGCTACAAATAGTACTTATAATATATACAGTAATTTTCTCCATCAACATCTCTTATCATTAGGTTCTCATCTCTAAAGACCCTCTAAAACATAAAATAGAATCTGACTGTATGACCTTTCTTCCCCATCCCTTGCAAAACATGGAAGTAGATGTTATTCTGACCTTCCTTTCCCTAGAAATTAGAAGAATGGTGTTCAGAAATAACCAAGAAAAGMCAGGATATGAGTTAGACTGTTTAACAGTTAGACAGATAATCTACAGAAATTCCAGTCTCCAAAGAAAGAAATAATTATTGTGTGGATATTTGCTGTTTTGGCAGGAGGAAGAGGAAACAGAGCTGGCAGTGATCTGTCTGCAGAAGTTGCTCCGAGGCAGAGCTCTTCAGAACATGGTATTTTGTCTCTTTGTTTATGTCAGTCTTCAGAATGATGGTGTGAATGACTGGTTGCAAAGGGTGTTTAACTGGTTGCAAAGGGTGTTTGCAATCTTTCTTCCACAACACTAATCAGGGGTGATGAGCTTCTGCAGCATATCCTCTCATGTGTTTTTGGAGTCCTGCAAGGTTGAGGTCTGCTCCCCAGCTCAAATTTCTTACAGGAACATCTAGGTTCCTACACRTCTGTGAGTGTCCCCCTGTTCTTGCCATCCTCTACACTCAGCTGTTTAATTWGGTGCTTCATAGCAGAATTACTCAAAAAGCAAATTCTGGACTAGATCTGGACCATGAGTACATTTTGCTGCGATGCCAAGATCCCAGGCACAAGAAACCTCCCACATCCCAACAGGGCAGCTTGTATTTCATCTTTCTGGTTTCCTGTGGTGGTGAGCTGGACCCCAGATGRGGAGCAACTGAAGCTGACCACTGTGATGTGCAGGACCCATCTTTCTGCTTTCAGGGGAGCAGAAGGGGGTCTAACTAAAAATTAATTGAGTAGCCATGCCTTATGGACTTTTTATTAAACAAGTCTGTCACTTGTGATCAGACAAGTCCAGAAGGTTTGTTTCCATGTCCACAGAGAGTACAATTGATACTCTCTCCTGCAGTAACTATTTAATTCTKTTGTGAAGTGTTCCCATGTAGGACCCTGTCCTGAGCTTTAGCAAACAATGCAATATTATGAAAGTGGCTTGAGKTGGAATATAGGCTTCCCAAGTGTTCTCCAGTTCTGTGATGGTCTACAAGAAGGATGTTTGAGGCCACTGAAGGGTTGTTGACTTTCACATGAAAAGTTCCCACCATTTTAGGAWTCTTCTTCCAGCTGGATCAGAAATACATGAGTCGGAGAATGATGTGAGCAGGGTTGAATGATCTTTTGTTGCTCTTGGAAGTCTTGTTGGAAGAGAGTGAGACTGAAAACAAAACAGTGTCAAGGAGGGCTGGGCCACATAACCCCATAACAGGGATGGCAGCCATTCCAGCAACCTCCCCACCAATTTATGGCTTTGGGCTGTTGCTGGGCTTCCTCAAGATGAAGGTCAGAGAATAGGAGATGTTGAAACACTGTGAAGYTTTGACATTGAGGCTAATATAACAGGGTATGCAGAAGGCTATTACCCCTTTTACTTGACATTGGTGGTGGTGTTCCACATTCCAGTGGATTGAGTTCTGGGTAAAGCCAAACAGAATAATAATTAAAAGAAAAAAAAAAGTAGCAAGGGATTACCTATACTCCACAGCAGAAGGTCTCAACTTTCATCTTCTATGCAGAAAGGATTAGGTAAGATTTACTTGACAGCTGTAGTGTTTACCTAAATGCAACCACAAATTTGTTATGGAGAACTAGGTCTTGGTAACAGCTGACCTTGCAACTTGGAGAAAAAGGGTGTGCTCTGCTGGTAAAAACATGTTGCTCTGTATTCTCCATTTAATATGCTCAGTTGTTTACCTTTATTTTAAAGATGTTTGAAGGGAAGGAGAAGCGCCTGGATCTGATCCAAGAGCTGCGCACCACTCATGCACTYCAGGAAGATGGACAGCTGCTCTTGAAGGCACAGAAGCAAATGACACTGTCTTTACAGCGACAGCATGACTCACAAATGCACCAGGTTTGCTTGCATAGATGGCAAGGTTGATTCACAACTCTGTCCTGACCAGACACTCTGTGCTTGCAGTATCACAACACTCTSGCATTTAATTTTTTATGATTTCTATTATCCACAGCACAGAAGGCACCCCAATAGCAATAAAACTCTCCTCACACAGGCCTCACACAATGAATGCCTGAGGGGCTAAAATTGCTCTCTCACTGCTCTGGGGGCTCTGGGGAATCTGAGAAACAGACTGAGGCACCCTGACCACAGCTGCTGTGCAGGCTGTGTTTGCTTTGTTTGCAGACAGAGCACTTATTTATATTTACAGGGCTTAGAACAAACTGCAGTGTCACATGAYGCTCAGTTTCCCCACATTTCAATTCATTTGTCTGCTCCTATGACCTGGCATCACAATACATGCTTGTCACTCACATCTGTCAGATATTTTACTGAGCATTTGTTACTGCTCTGTCCTTTCCCTGTCCCTTTTCTAGCTTGGCACCCTCTCAGGCTCCTCCTCACATATAATACCACACAAAGCAAGCCAAAGTTACCTTACTTTGTAAATTTTGCTGGGTTCAAAACTTCTAGAACCTTAGCAGTGGTGACACATTGAGGTACCTGCCACTGTTATGCAGAGCAGAGAAATTTTGGGCTCCATCCTCTATCAAGGATCTAGTGAAAGCCAGAAATATAAATTCCCATCCTGTTTCTTTACAGTGCTACAAGCTTCCAGACCAAAGTGAACAAAATGGCAGATGCTGGTCTGGAATGGATCATAAAGAAATTTTTTCCAGAGTTCACTGCATTTCAGAAACACAGTATCTATGACATGCCTGCAAGTTTTCTTGTAGTTTTTACCACTCTGCTCTTTTTAAAATGACCAGCTGTGAGGCCATTCTGCAGCTTCCATATTACWATAACAGCATGCACTGGCCAGTTGGCCTGGTGGAGATGAAGCTGCTGGTTGGGCAGCAACAAAATTTCTCCTTAGATCTCAGTAAAAACTGGACCAGGTGACTGTGTTTTAGCATTTACCATTTAGCATTTCCAGATACTCCCTCATGCACAGATGTGGAATGTAGGAATAGAGAATTTTTTCTGCTGAGGAATTAAAAGAAGAATAAAAGCTGTAGGCATTAGAAATTTTCAGTGCTCTTTTTCTTCTGGAAATCCAGGGAGAGTGAAGGAGAAAGCAGTTCAAACATCACCATGACCTTCATAGAGAAGGAGAGAGAGCAAATGATWAAGATGTTGACCTCTGAGCTCAGAATTTCCTTTTGGGAGAGCCACTATCCCCCTCTGCTGGTATTGGCCTCCTGTACTCTCACTTTTGGTCTGGGTTGTTCTTTTTTACTATCTCTGAAGGTACACAGTCCAAGGCTCAGGTTTTCAAACATTTTGAACTCAGGTTTTCAAACATTTCAGACATTTTCTGTGTGGCTATTTCAGAAAGTTACTGATGACCCTCAGTTCTATAGGTTTTGGTGGTCACAGGTTTTTTTCAGGTTTTTGACCATTTCAGTATAAAAGAAATGCTTTCTGCAGAAAGAGGATGGAAACTCCAGATAAAGTGGTCAAAGATGAGGAGTTGAAAATTTCCAACTCATGTATAACAAAAATCCAACACAACAGTGATCCTGAGTTGTTTTTCTCCATTTCACACCGGTTTCATATTCATCACCTGGAGCAGTGAAGAGGAAGGAGCACTTTAGTTCCATGTTATCCTTCCCTGTAGGGTGGTGCAGTTACTGCWTCACCATCTTCCATCTGAAACACCTGTGGGCTAAGTGCTGTCACCTCTAGATGTGTGCAGCACTGAAAATCCCACTTTCTTGAAACACTGCCTGGGCAAATGGCACAGCTGCATAAGAAAGCTGATTTATTATTACTTGTCTGGGATATTTCAGCTTCACTTCAAGTTTTATATTCAGATCTATTCTGTACTTGCCTGTTTATTTCAACAGAACACAGCATCCAGCCAGKTCCAGACATTCCCTCCTGCCAAGGCCTGTGGCTTCAGAGTCCATACTGGAGATAAAGAACTCTCCATAGACCTTGTCCCTTTTTGTAGAGCAGTCACACACACCTAACCTATAAAACACAACGTGCTTGGAACAAGGAATGAGTGGCACAGTAATGCTGAACACCTGGAATCTTGTCTCAACTCTATCACAGACTTTCTGATTTTCCATTACCCGGAATTTTGAGGTCTCGTTTGCACTTCTGCAGATTTAATATAATTGCTATCAATTTGAATTTGTCAGCAGTTGGTAACTTGTGAAATTTTAGGTTCAGTGCCTAACGCTGGACTCATGGTTGCAGAAAGGGACTCATGGTTGCAGAAAGGGACTCATGGTTGCAGAAACCAGCCAAGGCATGTGATGTGAAGAATGCCAAACTCCTGGGGTTGTCCCATGGCTGGTCTGTGTGGATGCTGCAGGGCTGCCTCACATGCCTGTGGTAGTCCCGGGACTTTGTACAACGTTCCTGGGGTTCGTAACACAATTCTTTGCATTTTTCTTCTAAAAGCTGTCATCGCTGGAGAGAGACTTGGCCACTTTAGAAGGAAGGACACTGGCAAACATACTGGATTTTCTGTCCAAAGAGCTGCTGAGGCTGCAGGAGGAGGCAAAGATGCGTGCTTTGGTCACGCTGGCAGAGAGGGAGAGGCGGATGCGGGAAGCACAGGAGAGCGGMCGTCGTCAGCTGGAAGAGCTGCGGAGGCATGAGGAAGATGAGATTTTCAAACAGGCAAGAGAGGGAGACTGGTGGGACTGTGGGCAGTTTGTAGGAGCTGCCTCCTTGTGGGAAGGTCCAGATGGATGGGAGCTGCTTCAGCTCTGACTTTGGTGATGGCTGGTTTTAAAATTCAGGGGGAAAGCTTAGTGAGGAGAGGGTGATTCCTTCCCGAGAGAGTAATTCCCATTAAACTAAGGATGATCTGAATACCCCTACAGACAGTACTGTGATGAATGAGTATAGGTTTCTAAATTTCTACAACAAACACCTATGAAGAACAGATGTACTTAGATCATCTCTAGGAACAATGTTTTGGCAGCACTTGTCCTGGCCAGAAGAACTATTAGGTGCTTTCCCATGAAGGATGCCTTTAAGCMAAGGTTTGGAAAGATTTTGCTCCCCCAGTCCCAAGTGGACTGCAAATCACAAGAGGTACAAAATTTATTTTGAAGTAACGATAGTGGATAAAATAACCTTGAAATCAAGAAAAAAAATACTGAAATACCATATTCCATAACTATTCTATAGTTCTATTCCTATTTCCTAGCTCTTGACTGCATGAAGCATATTTCTCCCCGTTGAAAGGCATGAGTGGGAGTCTAATTGACTAAACCAATAATTTTCAAACTTTGTGGGAGGTGGTTAATACCAAAAGGGTCTGGCATCATGTTTATAGGGTTTTTTTTTAAATTTTAGCATCTCCTCTTATCTTTTATGTATTTCTGAGTGGTAAGCACGTAAGGTCAAGGAGCCATAAGCTTATGCTCTTCAGATCAGCARAAGGAAAACACCCATTTCTAGAATCTCAGCTCTACAACCATTATAAGGAAACCAATAATTTTATCTTGGTTTTTGACTGGCCTGATGAAACCTTTTCCTTCAGGGTTTGCCTGAATGAGAGCTGATTTATTTAGTGAAGTCAATACCCACGATTATTACTTGGCAGTTGTTGCTCAGAGGACCGTGAGAACGGAGGGAGCAACTGCCATTGCATTCACAGGACTAACYTGCTGCACCAGAATTGGATCTGTGAATAGGTTTTCTTCTACCCCTGATTCTTTYCTGCACTTGTTTCTGTTCAATCAGCGTTCAGAAAGAATTACTAGAAAATATTTTTTTATGGAAAGCATCTCGGAAAACAAATTTCAGGTTGGCCTGCATGAAACAAAGAGTCTTGTGAAAATCTGTTGTTCAAGTTTCTCTGGAAATCTTCCACTATATTCCTGGCAGTAGGCAGAGCAACAATATCTTGGTGTTTTGTTCTAGGTGGTGAAAATTCAGAACAAAACTATTGACACCTACTTGGAAGATGTTATCCTGAGTAGCATGGAGAGGACAGCTGAAGAACAAGCCAGGGAAGAGGTTCAGAAAAGAGCTGTAGAAATCAATGACATTGCTTATGAAATGGAAAATCGGTACGTTATTAAACAGCACATTAGGGGCTGTTCACAGCAGTTCAGAACCTGCCTGACCATCTGCATCTGTGGTTGTGTGCATCATCCCAGACATGGGAAGGGCAGAGCAATGCTGCTCTGGTCGTTTCATTAGTGTGGCTGCTGTATGGGAACCACGCTGTTCCTACCTGCTACACACATAAATCCATCAAAGCCTTGTTTCCATACAGCATGTGCCAAGATCCCTTTGCAAATCACTCGTGAGATCTGTGAATCACCCTTTTCAGATTTCTCCACACCAGTGTGAGGCTGTGACTGAGCTCTAAGTGAATCTGGGAACTGCCTAAAGCAATACCCATTCATACTGATCTTTTCATTTATTTGTACTACTACAGAAAATCCATTTGAAAGAGATCCTAAAAGATACAGCTATGCAGGAGCCTTTCAATTCTGGGATGGCTGTTCTTTAAGGAACTGCCAATTTCCATGGAGGTCACTCATATTGATGGCTGCCTGACAAGGCAGTTTGAGTAGAGTAAGTTGTTGAGAACACCACAGTCTTGTGTTTGGCTGGGGCATCAGCAGTGAATACTTTTTAGGACCTGCCAAACTCCAGTTCAGTTTCTATGCCCTTTWTTTGGAATTGAGCCATAAAAATCCCAATGACACAGTGACTCTCCTATGGTACAGCAGCTGTGTATTTTGTATCTGGATGAATACAAGCAGAATGTTGGAATCCTTGGGGAGAATGAAGCGTAGATAATGCATGCAGCCCCTGGGCCAACTGGGAACCCACCAAACAYTGGCATGGAAAAGAGCACGGGGGCAGCCAAGTGCAGAGTCACAAAAGGGAAGAATTTAGCAAACTCAGCAATGGGCCAAAGACTAAATTGACAAAGACACAAATCCTCACAGATATGTGTGTCTAACTCAGTTTGTCATCAGAGGGAACTGAGCTTCTAAATACTGTTGAGGGTAAGGATTGTAGGGTGATGCTCTTCCTGCTTTCCAACGTACTATTGAAGACATTTGCACCAAAAACAGGAATAGTCACACTGTCACCTATTTGTAGGATTAAGAGAGACACAGCTGACAACTACAATGATGTGACAATACACTCCCTTGGAAAGAGTGAGAATTTTTACAAGGGAGACCTGTTTTTGCAGAGGTGATGTGGAGAGAAAATTAAAATACTAATACCACTGTGCATCTGTCCTGTAGTCGGACTCGCCTACAGTCAGAAGAGATTGTAGCAGAGCTGGTTTATAATTTCCTGATCCCAGAAGCTGAGAAAAGCTTTATGCGAGAAAGAGGTAAGGAGTCCAGTACCTTTATTTTCTTTGTAACTTTATTTTCTTTGTAACTTTATTTTCTTTGTGAATGGGTTCACTTTCCTTATTCTAGCTCCATGAAAGGAATGCTGCAGTGCCAGGAGTTGTCTCAGTTCCCTGAGATTCCTTTTCTGCACTCTGCAGGTAGAAAGTTAAGCTCTTTGACCCTTTTTCCAGCTATTTCTCATATGCTTTAGTCTTTCTCAGTGATGACCAAAATTCAGACCTGCTGTGTGATCTGGACTTTTCCAAGAAAGGTTGGATCAAATAACCCTTCAGGTCCCTTCCAACCAGGTTTTCTATGATAAATCTGCAACAATAAAAGTGCATTAAAAGAATCAGCCCAYTGCACATTCTAAAACAAACTGGAAAAAGTCTGAGTAGCACTGCTGGGGATTGTGTATTATTTGGCAATTTCTAAAACTGTAGAAGACTTTAACAAGCAAATTACTTAAATATATRTCATATATGGAAGGAAGGTTATACAMTTCCCTATGCTTCCCTCTCCTCCCYAGCTGGTTGAGAGAAAGAGGCAAAGATAAAAATTTTAAGGTTGGCTGAAGTGGCATCATGTTGTAGGGAGATAAAGGATGTTTCCATTTAACAAAATGGAATGGCATCTGTCAAAACACAGAGGGAAGACCCTGTGTATTACATTAGGTGATGTAATGAATAAATGGCTGTCCCTAACTGGGATGTGACTAAACCAGCCATCCACAGAAAGTGAATGTGACCTCAGCAAAGCAATTGCATCACAATAGAGCTCGAAGAGGTCCTTGCYGCAGTGCACTTCTCTGCCTTGAGAACAAAGACACTCAGTTTGTTGCCTCTTTTATTGCGTTGTGAATGAAAACACAAAGCCTGAGCACGCATTTTGTTGTCTCTTCCTGTATTTGCCACAACAACAGTACCTGCTCTGCAGCTGGCAGTTCTGCATAAGCTTAAATCAGCTCCCTTCACTCCAGCACTGCTTCTGCCAGCCTTCCAGAGCAGGTGATGTCATCATAGTCAGTGRAGCCTGCAGCTCAGGCACAAACACACTCAGAGGTTAGCTTGTCTCAGACAGGAGAATAGAGAGGAGACCTGGAGATGCCTCAGGATTCTGGACATGCTGAGAACATATATCAAGGCTCAAAATATGTACTGCATTTAAATGCAGCAGCAGCTAATGAACAAAGCACTCAGAAACACTCCCAAATGACAGAGGAAAAGAATCTTCAGAATCTGTGATAGCTACAGTGAGTTTGCCTGGAAAGCAGGGCTAGACCCAGCCAAAAATTAAACTGGATGCTGGTGAAATAGAGCAATAAGCAATTAAGTGTGAGAGCTCCTTCAATAAGCAATTAAATGTGATCAGGAGAGATTTGTCATGACATTTTTGTGACAGCAGAAGTCAATATCAGGAAGAGATCTGGTTCATGCTCTTTTCTGCTATTGCTGCATGGGGTGGAGGGAGCTCCATTCACTTTTGGCAGTTGAATTCTACCAATTGTTCACCCTGACAAACACACCCTTCTGTAAACCTCCTGCACAGTGATACTTTCAGGGAAGCAGAATCRTTAACTATTCCATGGAAATCCAAAGCAAATAATATCAAAGAATGACATTAGATCTCATAAACATATTAGTGTATTGCATTTCTATGGTGGCTTTTAAAGCTTTCCCTGTAGTGAGCCAAATAATTCATTATGAAACTKTGTTTTATCAACCTGGCCCATGCTTGAGCTGCACCTTCCTTTAAACTGTCAGGAAATGATGTAAGAGCACAGTTATCTGTCCTGTCAAAGCAGCAAATCCAGGACTGAAGATTTGAAGGYCTGCAAGTTCAATTTTTGCCTACACTTTAGCTTCTCCGCTAAAGACCTCTATTCTGTCATTACCTGCTTGTTTGGGATTTTTTTTTCTCCTCATTATGTTGCATTTTGATCCATAAAAGSAGGGATTATCCAATATGGCTCACTCTGAGAAGCCTCTGCACCTCRATTCTGAACCCACCTTCACTGGATGTAGAAGTCACTGTGCTGATATGAAAAACCTTGCTTGGAAAAGGACAGTCACTCACCAATTCCAGCATGCTGTCTTTTAGATGGAATTCACTGTGGATGGAGAAAGGGACTGCAGCAATTCCAGGGGCACATTCCCAGTGTAGTTGATGCAGTTGATGCAAACAGGATTGAAGCCAAAATGCCTTGGGTAGAGAAACCTCTCCTGGGAATGAGAGCTGGCTGGTGAAGGTCAGCTTTTCAAACACAAGTGAGATCCAGTTGCATTCATTGTTGACAGAATGGACCTGGGAGATGGATAAACACAAACAGGGTGGGTTGGTAACACTGAGTGACTGGGACAGGGACAGCAGCACTGTGTGCCAGCATGCAGGACACCAGTGCTTCAGATTCACAGTTAAAGTGCAGCTCAGCCTTACAGCAAAGCAACTCTTGGACTTCTGCAGGGAGGTGCCACAGTGAGAGCCTCTGCCTTCTCCTGCAACATTCCTCACACTCTCCATAAGGCACACAGTATTTCAATCCCCTTGACTGAAATAAAGAGACATGGGGGGAGCAGAGAATAGTGAAGAGCAATAAAGAGAGCTGTAGGGTGAATGCTTAKGCTTGGGTAATTATTTCCCAGGAGGTGGGTTGGAAATACATACAAATTACTTTGGATGAAAGGAGGCAATCCTGCAGTAGCTGARGGGATGTGACAAGGTAAGCAGGTGACTTCATGTGTCAATAGTGGCTCCAAGTCTTACTTTGAACTCACTAAGAGTTTCTCAGTGCAGGTCAAATCCTGGCACAGGAGATGGCAGATTTCAGCTGGATTCTTCCAGAGGCCTGCTGCAATYAACAGACACCAAAGGAGAAGTTATTTTAAAGCCTGATAATATATCCGGGGCAGTTGTTTTCAAAGCTGGAAAGGAAAATGATTTGGCTGTGCTTCCCACTGTGGGGGCCAGTCTTCAAAGTGAAATGCAAAGTTGGTTGCTGCTATTAGGTGGCAGTAGAACACTTTCAGCCACAGTTAGAAGGGCATGATTTTTTTTTTTTTTTCCTGAGAGAGACTTTTCCACAGCTGCAGGATTGCTAAAACTACTCCTCCCTTCTCCCCTACAGAGAGCACTTTGCTGTACATTTCCAAGTAAAAGCCTTACCTCTCTTTTATGCACAGTGAGGCAGTCCCAAAGAAAACACATCTACGCTGCTCATCGGATCATCCACGGGGGMACAGAGGGGATTCTGGTGGATCCAGCACTGCTTCAGGAGGCATCTGGCAGCAGGACAGAGGGACAGCCTCCTGTTGGGACAGACAGCACAGCTCTGAGTGGGACAGCAGCTGACAGTGCACCTGAACTTGGAGAAGGAGWCACAGAGGATCCCACAGGCTCCTAGAGAAAAAGAAGAGTGAGGTGAGTTTCCCTTCCCCCCTGTTATTTGAATCTGGAGCATGGTGAAGGAGAGGAAAGCACATGATATTTACTTTTTCAGGGCACCCAGAATGGAAAATCCTCTCTTTCCCTTGGGCTGTCCCTCCTGCTGCCTGCCAGCAGTGTTGTCCTGGAACCATTCTGTATATATTTTGGTGTGGCAGCTCCCTCCACTCCCTCCCCATCTTGCTTTGGACTTGATCAGCTATTTTTTTCTCTTCTGATTGTTTAGAGAAGCTTAAGTGAGAAAGCAATGTTAGCATTCCTTGTTTGTTTTCCTGGCAYAGACCAATAAAAATCTGCACCTGGGCTTTTGGTGATATTTTCTTGCATCAATAACATTAAATGGAAAAATACCCCATAAGTGGGAAATTCTGAGTTGAGACCATCCACAGACAAGTGTGTCYCACTGATTTCCTTAGTGGTGTAAGGCCAAGTGGCTTCCTGCATCAGGACTGCTATTAATAAAGCMCTGGAGTTGAATAAAAACAGTCAGATTTTGCATCATCTTTTCACATCATTAGTCCTGGGACAAAGAAAAGAGCTCAAGGCTTGCTCAGCTCTCCAGCACTCACCTGTCAGAATCCCTGTGGCCTTAAGCACGTGAAAGGGACATGAAAGGGACCAAGCAGCACATTTTGGAAGGGCAGGCACAACCACACCACCACACCCAAAATGCTCATTCATTGATGGCTACAGCTTACACAGCAAACAGCAGTAGTGATGTGGTACTGATCTCTCCCTGCTTCCATCATTTCTCCCTTGGGGATTGTCTGTTCCTGGTGCTGGGTCTGTAAAGCTCAGGTGTGGTCCAGCTAATCCTGACCATAGCACTGCTCCTATAAAACAAACCAGCAGCTGGTCAAMAATGTGCTCACTAATGCATTCCTGGAAAAATTCTGCATCGGGTCTTTGTTTTGGAGATCGGGCTGGGGCAGAGGACAGGGAAAGGAATTACAGAGAGGGGAGAGAGAGAAGAAAAGAGTCTGAAAACCCCTGTATTCCACTGGGAGGTAAATGACAGCTGGAGAGAGGAAAAAGAGCTACAGCAGCCCTCTGCTGTCTCCAGGTCGCTGAATCAGGGGCTCCAGGGCACTGCTGGGGTCAGGCAGCCTCTCTAAATGTGCAAACTCTGGCAGGAGTCAGAGAGGGCTGACAGGTTTTGGTTAGGACTCTGTGAGGATGATCCCATGAGGGACTGGGGATTTGGAGCCATTCTCATGGTATTCATAGCGAGTCAATAAAAGGGAAGGTTGCAAATGCAAAAATACAGAAGGAAACACTCTCCACAGTGTAGGAGGAGAAGCTGGGTAGGGATCGGCTCTGTAGCCTCAGGCCACCTTGGACAAATTTAGCCTGGTKAAAAGGAGGGGGGATAACATGAATCACAAGATCCCATGTAATAGGAGAGACATGGAAAACMTGATGCAGCAGAGCAGTAGAACAGGAAGACCAATCCATTGAGGAATTTGCTGTATTTCTGAAGATGTTCTGTYAAAATAAACATTCTCCATGTGGCCATTGTACAGTTTGGTGTGATTTTWAAGTAAAGTATTCCAACAGGTGTGGGAATGGACAGAGGTTACAGCACTTTGGTCATCTCTAGGGCTACAGCTCTGCATGACAACGAGGGGGCAGGGGACTCCTAGTGCTGTGCCCAGGCTGAGCTATAAATGTCTTGGCTTCTGTTATGATTTAAGGGACACTGTCAGGGTAAAGCCATCTTTTCCACATGACATTGCCTAGCATGTAAACTGAAGGCCACGCAGGATTCCTGCAGGAGGCTCTGCTGTAGGAACTGCTTTCAACTGTCATGTTGGGTTGGGCTTTTTATTTTTTTTTCCCCAAGCTTTGCAGAATGTACTTTGAGGAAGAAAATGAGCACGGTGAGAGGGAATTGGGATCATAAATCAACAGTATAAGAATGCACCATTCCCTCTCCTAGCAGGAGACAGAACAACCCTGGGGAGGAGCTGTACCCGAAACAAACACAGCAGAAACCTCCAGGGCTGCACCAATACAGTGGAAACGTGGGGAAAATTCAACTACAGTTCAGCAAAAAGGACTGTTGGTCTTTCTTCACTGGACATGTACAGTGTGTGCATTTCTGTCAACCACACCAAAAAAAGAAAACCACACCAAACCCACGCTCTCCCATCTCTCCTGCCTCCCTTAAAGCAATTTGACCATCACAAAAGTTGCTGCCATAGACCTGGGTGTGACACTTTTAAAAGAGTTCCTGCCCCTTTGATCATGGCTGTTCTCTCTGCTCCTGGTCTCACAAGTGCAAGGATTTGCCTGGTAAATCACTGGCCTCAATTCAGCCCTCACACAGTTTTTTTTAGGGGAGTGGGATTAAGCCTAAAAGTATGGTACTCACATGCCCAAGGCTTTTAATAAGGCCCAATTGCAGTGTTGCTGACATCTCCTCCAAGCCCCATCTCCCTGCTTTCACCAAAATCCTGTTCATGTAACTTTTCCTATGTTTTGGATGGGTGAATCAGTGTCTTGGGGCATCCAGGAGCCTCCTCACTGCAGCACCCTCTGAGTTGGGCCTGGGCTTGGATGGGGAGCTGCTGTTTTGTGTGCCTTCCTTCCCCCCACCAGAGAGGCAGGAATTGGTTTGAACATCTGCCAAAACTGCCAACTCCCYGAGACAGAATGTGTTCACCTGGATTAGTAAATCCAATTTTCCTGGGACCACCCTAGACCAAGGCCCCCACCTCTCCTCCCAGCCACTGCCTGGAGCAGAACTGGCAAGGAGAACATCTCCACAGACACTGCTTGCATGAGACAGAAAACCCCAGCAGGCCGAGGGGAAGGGTGTACTCTGGAATCTCTGCAGGAGAGGCAGCTCTGGCTCTCTGCTCTGATCATATCATTCATTCCCTCTCATTCCTCCTTTTCTCCCAACCCCACACACCTTCTGTTCCACTTCTGGCTGGAGTCAAGGCCACTTTGCTTGGCCTTTTCCCACGTGCCACATCCCAATCCTTCACGYAGCACCCAGAAGGGATGTCCTGTTCCCATTTCTTTCCTGCAGGGCTGCTTACCTGTACACACATGTGCTGCCTGGCTTGGCACACCATCCCTAACAGCCTCTTGTAGCTGCCCACTGCTCTGCAGTGCCTTGGACCCTCTGCACAGCCCAGCCAGATGAGATTTAGCCCATCCAGGCATAAATCCTGGAGCCATCCTGGATCTCCTCAGTCAGTGCTGGAGATGTTGATCCTTGTCCTCGAGGAACATCCAGGGGTGTGTGGTGCTGATTGCAGTGAGATAAAGGTGGTRGAGACTTAAAAGCTGCATTTGCTGCTCTGTCCCTGGATTGCTGCCAGATTGATCCTCAGGATCTCCCTTTTGTTTKTTACAGCCTCTTGCAAACACCATGTTGGTTCCTTACCTGTTGAATTGAATCCTTTCTCCATCTGCCAATGGAATTTTTCTGCCTCCRGCCAAATGCAAACCATTTTTTCATTGCTGCGTGGGCCCCAAATCTGTTGTCTCCAGCAGAAACAGCTTCCATTGACCAACCTGTTCCTAGGCCTGGTGCCATGAAAACAAAAATCTTAAAAGAGGTGTWACTGAGATGGGCCAAGGACTCCCAACTGAGCAGGCCTTTTTCCCAAGGCTGCAAACATATGGCAGCATCCCAAACAACATCAATGAGCTCCTTGAGTAAAAATGCTCTCAAACAACCTGGGTTTTTCCAGTAAGCACCATCTTCCTCCTGATCTCTCTGGCCTGGCAAAGGATTTGGTTACAGGAATGAGCTGCAGAAGGGAGGAGGAGAGCATGGCTCCTTTAAGCCAGGGGAAACAATCAGAGAATTGTTTAGGTTGGAGAGGACCTCTAAAGTCACCRAGTCCAACCATTACCCCAGCACTGCCAAGTCCACYRCTGAACCCTTTCCCCACATCTTTTGAATACCTGTAGGTGGGTGACTCTACTGCTTCCTGGGCAGCCTGTCCCAGGACTTGACAACCCTTTGCRTGATTCTTTTTTTCTTAATATTAATTCTAAACCTTCCCTGGTGCAACCTGAGGCCATTTCCTCTTGTCAGTGGGAGAAGACAGTGACCCCCASCTGGCTGCAGCCTCCTTTCAGGGAGCTGTGGAGAGTGGTAGCAAGGTCCTATTCTAACTCCTGGGTTCCACCAGCTTTTACAAACTTTGCTTAGGGGAAAAAATATCCAATCAAAAAGCTCAAACCCCCCAGTGTCTCTGCTTAGCAGTCCCTTTCATTCTCAGCCCCCTGGGCCYGTGGCTCCTCTGCTGGGACAGGTGCTTGTGCTGTGCCAGACAGCTCTGCCTGGGGATGACATTGGTGTCCCATGGCCACATTTTCCCCTCAGACAGCCCTGGGCTTGGTCAGGCTGCCCCACTGCCACTCTCCTGGCAGAGCCCCCAGTCAGAAACACCCTGCTGCAGCCACTTGCCAGCTTCCAAAAGGGAAGAGGCTCTTCATCACCTGGTGTCCTGGAGTACATGAGCAGAGACTGGTGATGCAGAGAGGCAGGAATCCCTGGAAGAGAAGGCTTTAACTGCATTGACTGCATGGGAGACCTATCCCACTGCATGCAGACTCAGGGGGCGATAGGATACACCAGGAAAATGTCTGTGCAGGGCATCAGGAAGCAGCCAGAATTCCTGTATTGACCAAAGGCAGGTGTTTGCTGTGCAAGTCCAGCTCTCCCTCCCAACCCTGAGCATTCACCCACGCTGTGAATTCTCCTGACAGGAGCTCCAGCAGGAGTTTGTCTGGGGSTCTGCTCTCTGCTCCAAAGCCTYGCACTGTACAACACTCACACCCAGRGCCAGCTTTCCCACTGTGCCCCGTGTGACACCTGCACACCTTCCTCTCCTAGCAGAGCTSGGGTTTGGCAGCAGTCGGGGCTGACCCCGCAGCCTCTGCGTTTGGCAAAGCCCGTCCTTTGSCAGGAACACCACCCTGCAAGAGCAGCAAGGGACGACAGGACAAGGGCCCAGCCGAGCTCTTTGTGGAGCCAGGGCAGGGGAGCGAGGCTCAAGGCTGCCAGAGGAGGTTCAGTCCCATCTGCTGGGCTCGCTGTCTCCAAGCAACTGGACGTGGTGCTTCAGACACAAACCACAGCGCTCCTCTCCCCTCCACATTTGCAGCTCACTTCCCTCCTCCTCCTCCTCCCTTGTGGCTCTTGTTCTTCTCCCCTGGACCTTCCCACCAGCAGCCCGAAAGCTGCCACCTTCCAGATAACAAATGGTGCCAGTAGCCTTGACACTGACTTTTAATTCCAACGCAGATGGCTGGCAGCTCGCTGGAAAAAGACAAAGTGCATCAGCGGRGCAGACTTTTGTACCTCACTCGGTGCTGCTTTATGCTCGGATTAGCATTTTAAATTGTTCCAAGGCATTGGTGACTGACAGCTAAGTGGATTTGACCCTGGCTTGCAGATGGRTCTCAAAAAGTATTTTCTCAGAGGGTGACAGAATGATGTTCCCTGGACGATTGTGGGACTGGCTCTTGCTGCTGGAGTGTTTTGTTCCATCTTTTAAAGGGTGGCTGRAATATAAACACTCAATGGAACTGTAACAATCCCACTGGCACCGCTTGCAGGAGTTACAATGGGAGGGAGTGCTGGGCAACCTGGGCAGAAGGGCAAATGCAATCCTCAGGTAAGGAGACAGATGGGCAGCAGCTGCAGGATGCTCTGGGGAGAGCACTTTGGGGACTCTCTGCCTGTTTTTGGTCCTCACAGTTTAAGGAGGGAGTTTAAAACAATTGTAGAGGAGATACAACTGGAAACATCACAAAGATGCAAAGGAGCTGAAGATCCCCTTCCAGCCAGCTTAGTAAGAAGTTGTGAGGTGCTTGAGTCCTTTTCATTTGGTTCTGACTTTCAGAAGAGACCTGWGACTGGAGCTGAGGGCTCTGTGCAAAGACAGCACATGGAGAGAGCCCACAGCATTCCAGGTGAGGAAAGAGAGAACAGACAGGAGGCCCCAGTGCATGTCCATCTAGAGAAGTGGCCAAGGYTGACCAAGCACCAGCCCAAACTTCCATGGATTGTGATGAACTCCCCCCACCAGAGGCAAGCTTTAAATAGATAACTCACCTAGAGAGGTGCCTGGTTCAGCAGTGATGTGTTTGCAGGGGTACCTGCCCACCCTGAAGGGCAGGGCCACACGGGCCGAGTCTCAGAGGGAGYTGGATCCATCCTGAATCCYGGTGACSTTGCAGGACCCACGCAGGWGAAGGGACAGCAGCCTCTGCTCACYGCGCTGCTTTCGGGGTAGCYGGGCTCGTCACCACGGTGCCCAGAGCAGCAAGGTGGGCACAAACCAAGCCCCGAGCCCGCTCAGGGAGCTGCTC
>NW_026623507.1:473744-491486 GCF_030028575.1 Malurus melanocephalus
GGCCCCATCCCACCCTGCTCTCCCTTGTCCCAGAGGGGCTCCGGAGTGGAGGCTCCAGCCYGGAGCTCGGTGGAGGTTTCATGGGAATAACCGCGGCTCGTGGCACACAAACAAAGCGAGAGGAGTCTCTATGCAATATAAATTTGTTTTTATTGAAGCAGCAGTCACATGACCTCGCATCTAGCCTTTAGGATAGCGACAGAATGGATTCGGCCAGGTCAGCCAGCCCAAAAAAGGATTTTTTTTTTTTTTTCTTTTTTCTTTTTGCGCTAATAGACATGTCATGTTTAATACATACATTATCCAGTACCGGAAACCCAACTCAGAGATAGCTACGTGCTGATTTGCTGGAGGAACGGTCCACTGGACGTGGTCTCGACAAACTTTACAGATCACCACCAAATAACATTACTAATGGGATCCAATGATTAAAAAAAAACCAACCCAAACAACCATGAGTGCAGGATTCAAAGCCAGCAGTTTACACAGGTTCTTAAGTTTTTATCTATAGGTGGACGGTAAAGGAAGATTGGTTGGTTTCAATTTGAAATATTTATGTTCCAGGGTTCCTCTCTCCATCAAATCAAACGGTATCATAGACAAGCTGGCATCTCTTRAAAAATAGCATGGAATAACACAGCTCATTTAAGAAAACATGCTCATTTCTGGAGGTTTTTCTTTATTATTACAAAGATTCACGTCCACCTATTCTTGCAGAGTGGAAAGAGGCATGAGGGTGAGGAACAAGGGTCAGAAAAGGGAGAGAGGAGGAAGGAAGAATGGGGCAATTTTTTGAAATAAAGACCACACACTTGGTATTTTTTMAATTTCATTTCCAGGCTAACCTACTTTTTATTTAATGCAAATTACAGTACCAGTTAACTATTTCCGAACCGAGTCACACAGAACAAAACGTATTTACAAGGGGAATGGGGCGGGGGAAATAATAAAACATTAAGCATACTTTCCACAAAAAAAGTTTATATTTAAAATGAAAAAAAAAAAAAAATCAGTCACAGAGGCATTCAAGTAGTAATAATGTTATACAGGTTTTGCTTTTCCTTTAAATCAAGACAGATTTGCACAAGTGTATGCAATAGTTTGTATACAACCCACAGTCCTTAATATATATATATTTAGATTTCTGTTTTTAAGATGGAAGTGGTCACGCTAATTGGTGTGTACAGGCCCAAGTGATCCATCAGCAACACATTAATGAACGCAAATTTTACAGGCAAGCAAATTATATATATATAAATATATTTTATATATATATATTAAAAATAAATTGAGAAAGAAGACCAACACAAGGAAGCTACTTTTCTCGAGCTAACCCCTTAGGTACTGTTTTCCTTTCCTGTCGTTTTGCCATTATTGCAGTGTTGCAAAACGAAGCCAACTACGACCAGAACCAGCCGAGAGCCCCGTGGAAATCAGCTGCCACCCCAGGGGTACCCGCTGCAGTCTCCGGAAGGCAGAGCCCGGACCGAATACCCTACTGTGCTTTTCCTCATCAGTTTTTCCTTTTTCTCCGCGATGGCTGAGGTTCCTAGTACAGGAGTACGGGTCTGACAGGCTGCTTGACTTCTGCTTTTCCAAGTACTGAAAACCGGGGGGGAATTTTAGGTTGCAAGTCGCAGGCACCTGCCATTATTTTAGGTAAAGCTTGGCTTCGAAATAAGGGGACAGAGTGTTCAGGGATCTTCTACCAGTCAATTTTCTTTTGCAGGTCATTTTTTTTTTTTTTCCCTAGCAAGGTAGATAAGTTTAATGGTAAAGAACACCAGTGTCTTGATCRAGTATCCTTGGGGGGAGAAAGACTGTGATCCAGCCCAGCTCAGGGACCCACTAGGGCAGGGCTGACGTAAAGGACACATCAAGACCACACTGGGTTAAAAAAGAAGCCCGAAAGAGAGTAAAAGAAGAGAGGGACAGCTCTGAGCAGACTGTCGCCAACAGCTTGGCATCACTGACCTTCGTGTCACCAGAAAGAAAGTGCAGCCTCTGCTTCACTGGAATGAACACGAGATGCTTCGAAATAAAACAGCAACCTTTGGTTTGGTAAAGAGTTACGTGTTTTCCCATTCAAGACAATCTTATGTGGAATACTAACAAGGTAGTAAAACACAAGCAAACTAGTTTTAGAAACAAGGCCTTCGTGCTGGGCACAAGAAATCAAGAGTCATGTTAAACTTATCTCAAGAAAACAAAAGTGACGTCGGGGAGGGATGCGGGGGGAAAAATAGGGACAAAAAGGGAACAGAAAGTCCTCCCGGCAGAAAAAACCACCGCAGTCTCCTCGAGCGATGCCCCCGCTCCCGGCGCAGCCCTGTGGGATGTGGGGGATCCCTCCCCGGGGGCTCTTTCCGCTCTCTGCCCCCGGCACAGCCGCAGGGAGGGTGGAAAGGCCAAGCCTGGAAGCTGCTGCTGCTGCCCAGACGGGCGCAGGGTTGAGGGGAGAGACTGGAAAAGTCGAAATGGGCTGCTAGGGCAAGGCTCCGAATGAACTCTGCTAGCGGGAGGAGGAGAGGACAGGGCGGGCASCTTTGGAGACTTCCAGAACAAAGCCACGGCTCCAATGAAATAAATGACGGTGGAGATGGTTTCTTTTCATGGTTTCTTTTCGTTCCGCTACTGATCAGGGTATCACCGAAACCTTACAGCACTCAAAGAGTTAGAAAGCGGGGYGGGGAGGGGGGAGCAAAGATGAGGGTTAGGGGCGGGAGACATCGTTAATAAAGGAGAACGAGAAAAAAATAAAAGGGAAATAAAATTCAAAAAATCATGGAAGCGAAGGCACTCCAAACTATATAGATACACTATACATCGCTAGAGTTATTGTTACAATAATACAGGCCGGTACCTACTGTACAGAGTTAAAACTATATGGCTTTAAAAAGCTCGTCTACATTTTGTCTGATTATTAAACAGAATCACTGCCCTGAACGGTAACTTTTTGCTCATTAATAACAGTTCCTGGGTCCACATATTTACATACAAAACAATAAAACTCAAAATTCAAAAACAACCAAAAATAATAATGTACAAGCTTGAATTTGGTGAGGAGCTTTGTTTTTTGTTGTTATTTTTCTGTGTTTTTTTTCTTTTTTTTTTTTTTCTTATTTACAAAAATGGTTGTTCAAAGACCTGGATCTAACTTGTATAAAAGAGTGTGTGATCCTGCTATGATCCTTGAAAACAGAAATAAAACCAGAGGGGCACCCCTGACCCTCCCCCCCGCCTAACACACACACGAGACACACACAGACGCCAGCATAATCACAAAACCAGAGAGAAACGCTCTGAACTCACCTCCACCAGTCTTTAACAAAAAAAAAAATGAAAAAGAAAAGCCACATGTCCTGGCACAAGCAGCAATTTTTCTTCGTTATTTTTATTTCTTGCTTTTTTTTTTTTTTTTTTTTAAAGACTCGGTAATTTACTGCCTTCAAATAACAGCGTCTGTGGCCAATTCTTCAACAGTCTTGTCTATACAGCAGATCCATACCCTGCCACTGTCCTATTTTCAGTCTCCTGCATGGATTTGGATCACTGGGTCAACCAAGCCCCTTCACTTACCTTTCAGGACACTGACTTAGCTGAGCGCATGCGTTAAGACGCTCTTCAGCCCTTTCTATTAAAATGCAGGTAAGGATTTGGAAAGCCTTCTGTTTCTCAACGTGGGTGTGCTTTCTTTTGCAGCCAGCCAGAATGCAAAAAAAGCTTTAAAACCTTTTTTTTTTTTTTTGTGTGTGTGTGTGTGCCCAACAGCAAATTGCCGAGGGGTATAACATGAGGGTTTATCGGTTTCACGGTAGGTGGTCACTCACCTCTTCAATCAGCTCCTGCATCCTCAAACCCGCTGCGTGCCAGGCAGGAGGGAGAGGACAGAGCTTTTATCAGTTCTGGGGCTGCTAAGAGACAGTTTCCAAAAAATCCCATGTCAACAGCATAAAAGGTACAAGAAGAAACACACCGAGCTCGTGACCAAGCCCCTGCCGCCCCTGCRGCGGCCACGCTTCCAAAGCCGCTACTGCCACACGAAGGTTCCGCGTGCTCCCGAAAAGCAACCGCTTGCCTTAGAGATCCGCAGGTCGAGGGACGGCTCGGTAAGCACCAAAGGCGACTACAGTTTCTCTGAAGGAGGATAAGGCTGGAGTGGACACCAACCGCAAGCCTACCGCAAGATCAGGTCTCCAAAAGTTCTCGTTTCCGTGCCGGGGCTGCATCCGGCCGCTCACCTGACCCTTTCGCAAGGAATATTGCTTTGACTTCAGGAAGAGAGACGTGGATGCTCGCACCACGCGCTGTCGCAGGGAGCAAACCTGGACCCTGAACTGATGGACTAGAACAAGCATTCACCTCACGCTTCAGTCAGACTGATTCGAGATCGTAGACAAAATAAAAAAAAGCAGTATTGTATCTATGTATACATGTATATATTTATATAATATATATACACACACACTCGTATAGAGCCAGCTTTCCTACAAGTCAGCAGGTACAAATTACCATCAAGAGCATTCCCATGTGTACTTTAATATTCTACCAATGTAAAAACATAATGGCGACGTGGCAACACGCATCAATAAATAGAGATCAAAAAAAAAAAAAAGGAAAAAGCAAGAGGTTAAAAAAGATGAAATTAAATACAGATTCTAGCTGTGGATTTAAAATCAGAACTATTGGAGAATATGGCATCCTGCAAGTTAAAACTGCAGTTAAAAAAAAAGAAGTATTACAAAATAAACCAGTAGCCAGTTACAGTTCACATTATAAACCCTGGTGTCCTTTTCCTGTACACACCTTAGGAAAGGGAAGCCTGTTCAAATCAAGAGCCAAGGAGGGGTGGAGAGAGAAAAAAACCCAACCAAACACGCTTTCACAGTGGCCACTTCCRAAAAAGTCCCTTAACATCCATCCACCAGCTGGGCCCCTGCCCTGCCGAGGATTTTGTTCGTCCGCTCTTCTCTGCTGAAGCGGGAGCCGGCCCGAGATTGGGGAAGCAGGAGYTCCGGCCGCTGCTGATGGTGCATGTGTGTGTATTATATTATATATCACCCACTCGGGCAAGACTTTTCCCACATGAAGCTGCAGATTTCCCCATCACTAGCACTGATTTTTAAAATTAAAAGGGTTCCGCTAGCGGTTCAAGCCTTAGACACACGGCAAACCCTCCCCCCCACCCCATGGCAACCTATTTTCCTACCACGTCGCCTGCTTCCCGTGCCAAGCCAGGGCAGTTCTTCAGATAACCTGGGATATGGATTTGCTGACAAGAAACGCTGAGCTCTGTTGAATGACCCCTGCTAAGCTCCCAACCAAATTCAAGCTGTGCACTACATCAAAGTCCAAAACTTCACTTAAAAAGAAAATAAAAAAAGAGGGTAAAAAAAAAAAAAGAACTTCAGCAGAGAATGAGGTTTGGGGTTTGTTTTGCTTTTTTTCCTTCTTTCTGTTGTGGGAGGGGGTATGAGGCAAGAGTCCTGGTTCTGAAGTACACAACAGCAAACTTCCAACATGAAGAGATTGTCGAGGGGAGACATTGGTGTGTTGTATTGCTCCGCTTTCCCTCCTCCCCCCACCTAGTCCCCTGCCCCGGACACCCTGCAGAGTGAGAATACAATGAAACTGGTTTGTATTTATAGATATTTTACAAGGTTAAATAAGAACAACAATAATAATAATAAAAAATTGAACACTAAAATGAACAGGTTGGTTGGTTTGTTGTTTTGTTGGATTTTTTTTTTTTTCCTCTTTTTAATTTTCTTTCCAAATGTGACCAGTGTTGCTGAGCAAGACTCAAATTACTGGTGATTTTTCCTGTGCAGCTGGCTGCTTGGTACTGGTTCAGGTGGAGTTGGAGGCTGATGCTGTAGCTACACTATTGGTCTGAACTCGTTCTCCTGCGTTAACATCTGCAAACAACGGACGAGAAGAGGAGAGAGAAAAAACAACCAGCATTACCTCCAAAATAGAGACACATTGGAAACACCACCTATGACATTCCCAACACAGGGAAACCCACAACTCCCACCAAGATGGTGATTGGTTAGGATGCTCTCCTGACCTCAGGGCATGCAGAGGGAACAATCCTATCTGGGGAAAAGTGGAAGATGGTCTTTAAGCATCCCATGGTCTTTATTATCCTGTCACTGTAACTGCAGGACAAGGCACACTGGCATAGCCAAAGCCAACACAACCAGGGTCTGTGGTCACCACAAAGTTTCACGTTGGTGCTAAAGTTTCACATTGTTAGTCCTTCTCATAACAAATCTGCCTGTTAGTTGTGTGAATGAGCATAGACAAGGAACGTGACAAACATGCACCCTGGGCAGAAAGAGCTGGTGTGCCAATGTACAATTCATGCACTTGTTGCCTCAGAAAGTCTTTCAAGTCTGCTGCTGTGCTCTGTTGCTCAACCCAAGTTGGATCTGCCACCCTCTGAACTGCTGAAGCAGATTAACATCAAGGCCTGAAGCCAGTAATGAGGTTTATGGAAGCACATGACATGTCAGAGGATCAGAACCTCTGCAGTAAATGCCTCCAACACCTTCTCAGGGAGGGACAATGCTTCACAGAGAGACAAGTCAAGGATCAAGGGCATGTGTCAAAGTGCATTCCAAGAAAACAGAGGGTTTGCAAAGAAAAACCAAAAGGAAATTAATTGTAACTGTGTTTTCACAGCTGCATACATTAGGTATTTGCTCTAAAAAAGTACTCTTAGTATTAGAAGAGTTGGTAGGGGAAAAAAATTCACCAATTTCACCTGGAACCATTCTATACAGTAACTAATTAGCCAAATCACAAAGACAATAAGATACTGATAGATAAGTGGGCAAACATYTAAATGCATAAAATACAGGATGGGRAAAAGATATTAAATGAGGCTTTCTCCAAAAGACCATCATGCATTTCTCCCACTTAATTTAAGTAAGGTTAACTGCAAAGTTATTGATACTGCAAGAGGAAAAAACATCAGAAAGACTTATTATCTCAGTACAGAAGAGGGCAGACTGGGCAAACAGCATATTCAAAAAGATACATGGAAAGGGTTTATAAAAAGAACAGATTTGTGACCTCAGCCTGAAGGGCTGTGTGACTAGCAGAACATGACAAAATACACTGGTGGGCAGTGGGTGTGCAGGAACATTTCCTATTTTGCACAGGACCCCTCAAGACTGCCAAGGTGCTATCCCTTCCCTCCAGCCCATCACCCACACCACACACATTTCTGCCAGCCAGAAATGGGCAGCACTTGCTGAGTCACAAATTAACATTGACAACAGCGACAAAAATAGGAAATCAAACAATCAGCAGCATCCAGAAACACAACTGACAAGTGGGAAGAGAGGTGATGTCTATTTGAAAAGGAAATGCTGCAAGGAATGTGTGGGAAGAAAGACAAATTGTCCTGGGGGCAGAGGATGTCAGATGACTGTTGTGGAGTTTCTCATTCCCTTTCATCTTTCCTCAAATTAATTGCATCCCCTCCCTCACGAAGGAATGACCACCACAACAACAAAAAAACTCCTCATGTAATTAAAGCACACAAATGCAGCATGATGACAGTACCAATGTTACGTGGGAAGCTGGCCTTGTAGGAGAGAAATGCTCTCCTATGTGGAGAATTTCCCTGAAGAAGCAATTCCCAAATCCCACATGCATGCAGACCAAAAATGACCACAGAAATCAAAAGTGACCCAGCCAGCCAGATAASAGTTTCCACACTTTAAAACTCTCACTATGCCTGTTTTAGATTAATTTTCAAGTATGGATAAACTCCAGTTAATGCAACATCTGCTGGCAGTGCCTGATGTAAGCAGTCCAGCTGGAGTCTATACTATTGGCAGAGGATTTCTCTGTATGTGTAMAAAAAGTGCTTGTATTTCATTTGCTGAAATGAAATATGTCTTTTGATCTGCATTTCCTGAAGAAAGCAGAGGCTGAAATTGTTATCATTACACTGCTACTGCACAGAGATAAAGGAAAAAAGAGGAGGGGATGGAGCTACTTCATGTAACATATGCCCCTCTTCTATCATCACTGTAACAGGGGAGTTCCTGAGAAATATMTATGCCACATGTTAAAAGAAAATAAATCAGGTGATGCAGGCCAAGAACATTTTCTTGAGGCTTTTCACAATATACAGAAGTCCCCCAGGTCAAGACAGAGCACAGCACAGAGCAAGCTTAAGGCTGCCCTGGCTGCCAGCCTGCAAGAAAATGCAGTATTTTGACATTTCAGCTCATTTGTTGCCTCTGCATTGAYGGGATGTTTGAAAAACAAAGGGGGGGTTGTTCCAACATCTCTTTCCTGAAGCACCAGGAAAAGAGCACAACTGGAGTATGAGTTTCTCTGGACATTCACTTTGCACCATGAGAAATCAGAGAAGGAAATCTAGGTCTTCAGCAATGCTGATAAAAGACAGCAAAGCCCTGCTGGGGAGCATAGCCAGGAACTGGCACACAGCTCTGTGGCACAGGACAGAGATGAGTGCCCAGCTCCAGGTCAGCCTCTTTGTCCTGAAACACCCCCTGACACCTCTGCTCGTGCAGGAAAAGAAGCACCATCAGGGTTTAAGTGCCAGCTGCTTCCAAAAGTTCTTTCAAACAGAGGGCAAAAATATCTCTGATCATTGCAGAGAACTTCCTTCAATTCAGCTTTTCCCTCTGAGGGATGCCTGTGTTGGAGGGTATGTGACACTCCTTACAAAGCTCCTGGAAGGGAAAGATGGGGCTACAGTTCAGAGTGAGATGCCAGCTCAGTCTGAGAAAGCCCATTAGCACTGCTGACAGCATTAGCTGGGTGCATTTGTAATGCTGACAGGCTGTGCTGCTCCTCTGCAAAGATACAGAAACARAGCTACCACCAGCCTGGGAATCCTCACAGGACGGCTGAGGGGACAAGTGGAAGAAGAAAGCAAGCCTGGTTCTCCTATTGTGCCTGCCCATGGATGTAGAAATCCAGGCTCTGAGCAAAACTGGCAAAATGTGCATATTTTACTTCTCTTGTCATGGATCCATCCCTGTCTTGAGCTTGTAGAAGCCTGACAGAATTGCYTGCCTGTCTTCTCCTGGTTAAGGAATTAAAGTTTTCCAAAATTCCTGCAATGGGAATACCACAAACACACTAAATCTTATTTCATGGAGCACTATGGTGTTTTTCAGCTACAACACACTGGCAGGTAACACCAGCTCTAATCTGTTTTGTCGCTGAAAGTTCAGGCACACCACAGCATTTGGGATTACACGGGATCAACACAGCGGGATGCCTAAGACGATGACCCCAGAATCCCTGCTGGCACAACTTCCCTGCAGATGGCAATTACACTCTTCCCATCTTAATGCTGACTAACAGAGAGGTAACTACAGCTGCTGGCTGATTCAGGAAGAAAAACGTAGTCACACAAGCAGATATGCATTCAGCTTTGTGTGCATGCTCGCTCCCCTCTGAGACATTGTGGCTGCACAGCTATGAAACCATCCTCCTCCTCCTTCAGCCATCCCCAGGAATACAACTGGCATTTTTAATTAGTGGCCAGTATACTCACAAAAAGCTAGCACATCGTTTCAAGCAATGGCCAATAAATTTCATCTTTCTTTTCCTCCAACATGCCACTATCTCAGAGAAATTCTCATAAATGTTTAGGAGAATTTATTAATGCCAGAGCAGCAAGGCTACATACTCCCAACTGCAAAGCCAGRTTCCATTAGTAGAGCAAATACAGCYTTTTGCCTCAAGAGAAGAGGAAATATACAAYAAATATGTTTTTTTATCCCTGCTTGCTAGAGAGAGGCACAAGTTACMCCCTAATTATGTGAATTATTTAGTTACGTATTTGCTCTTCCCTTTATTGCTTTGAGAGCTACATTTTGCTGCATCATCGCCACTCAGAAAAGCAGTTTCTGAACTTGTACTGCTTAGTCACACAGGCAAACATTTTGCATAGAAATCTCCTGCCTATCAGGATGCCCTGGATTAGGTAGGAGAYTTGATCCCACACTGCTTTAGCAGTTACTGAGGAACCCAACATTTACTGCTTTGGGAGGTGCAGGGAAYATAGAGAGAGAAGGGACCCCTTCTACGAAAATCTCTTTTAAAATCTATTTYAACAGATTAAAATAACCTCAACAGGACCTAATCCTAAATATCATAACTCTGATGACATTCCCACCACCTGCTGTGAGAAACCCACGTGAGAAATGACAGACTGCAAAAATCCAAAGCTGTCCAAAATGAAACTTAATTTCACAATTTCTTTCCAACCTGTAAGGATATTATTTTTGGTTTTGAACAACAAGTAGAAGGTCATATCCCAACTCAGTGCAGTGCTTGCGAACAGAAGTTTTAAAAACGTTGACATCAATAATATGGGGTGGGTTGGTTGGGATTTTTTGGCTCTGGCTTTTGTCTTTGGGGTTTTTTTGTCTGTTTGTTGGTTTCTAATACTTCAMATTTAGGACTTGGTCTAATGCATTTTCCCCCTTGAAAAGTGTTAAGTGAAAACAGATTTCTTAACCCCATTAATTCCTCAAGACTTGTGTCTTGGCAGAGACAACTTGTTAAAAGGCATGAAGGGGACATTAAGTAAAACAGTATTTTTCAGAAAGGCTTCAAATAATTTTCCATCTTTGTATGCTGTAGTTTTTAAATAATTTTTACTCCTTTATCTATTTTCTCACTTGTTGTTGAGCAACAGATGCACTTAAGAGGGAAACATAGAACATAACTATTTGCAAAATACCGCCAAGTGTATGAAACAAACATATCAAATTTGAAAATAGCGATTTTTAGCTTTCTCCTAAATTCAGTGCACATAAATGGTACAAGCTGTGCCTTTTATCCACTGCCACTACAATTTCAGAAAGAAGTCTCATTTTTCAAACCTGGATTAATCTGTCTCAGAGCATGAAAATGCTCTCTATACAGCACTGGCTGGACCAAGTGCATCAGGTATCAGAACTGTCCAGCACATCAATCAGCAAATGTTTTCCTGCACATTTCAAGAGCAGCTTTTTAATCAGGCCTCCCCCTTATCAGCTATTCTRCACTAAGAAAGTATCCTGCACTGCAAAAGGGGTGACAGCCTTGTCAGCTGGGGCTGATGTGCACGTAGGACATGTGGGAACACACCTTTTTTGCAGCCTGGGTTGCCCAAGTCCTAAAACAGCCTCTGGTGTGCTGACTCAGGGCTGACTCAGAGGAAGAATGCCTTGTACTCAATCACCTCTGCCACATCCTGCACCACCTGGGATTTTCTTTGGGAGTCTCCCAACTGGTATTACCAGGCTTTTAAGCTTTCACTGGTACCAGAATACAATATGGAGTGGCTAAAGGCCAACGGTGAGCTTTTAAAAGGTTTCTGACAGAAACTTGAGAGAGCAGGAGGCAAACAAAAAATTCACTCAGTGCTGGCCAAAACCCAAAAAAGCATCTGCCTTGTGCCTGAAGATGACACAAGCAAAGCCAGTAGGAAGCAAATACAACTACTTTGATGAGGCAGTGAGCATGCTGACTGAAMTTCCAAAACAGACTCTTAGATGCCAATGCCTTTAGGGAAAAGATCCTCTCCATCCACTACACAGAGGCCACATGTACTGAGCTAGCTTTCTTCTCTTTCTAGGCATCACAAACTCATGCACCAAGTCAGTATTAATTTCAGGATGGCTGAGAGCTCAGAAATTAAGTGCAAACCAATCCACAAAGATAGCTAAAAAAACAGGTGAGATAATGACTTTTTTTAAAATAGTGAAAGTCCGAGTGAGAAGGACCAACAAACTAAGCAATCAAATGCAGAGTTTGAGTGCCTTGGGTTGGGATTTGGGKTGGTGACCACAGCTAGCACCCAAATGACCATCTACCAAGACTGAGGTTCAGGTGATAGTGAAACAATCCCTTCCTCCCTGTTCACTTTGTGGGCTGAGGTGCTTCCTGGGCAGCAGGAGTGAGGGTGGGGAGGGAGGGAGGCATTTGCACGTTCTCACCTGAGGCCGCTGTAGCATTTGTAGGGGTTGAAGCAGCTGCTTGGTTCCGGGCATGAGCAGGGATGAGGATCGAAGCCAGAGATGGGTTACTTGACAGTTCTGGAGGGAAGGTGGAACAAAACAGAGTTAGCTCATCATCCACAAAGTGCCCCACATGCAGGATCAGCTCCTAGGGTTTCCTCATTGAAACACATGCCCTTACAGCCTAAGGTCACGTTACATTTTCTTCTTTGCCAACCAGCAAAAGGAAACCACAGCRATATTTGCAAGGCAGTCTCCAGAGCAAGACTGTCCAAACTACAGACAGTGGTGCACAGGAATAATTTCCTAGAGAAAAACAGTGGCTTGGCAGTGAGCAAAGGGCCAGCCAAGCCTGTAGTTGTCAATGGTTTGATAACGCTGTTTCCTTCTGAGCACTGGAAGCATCTCCTTCCTCACAAGCCCACCTGCAATCAGTCTCAGGGAGAAGGCTGRTAACAGTGGTGCTGCTTTGGGCACTGGTTCAGCAAGCAAGCAGCTGCAACAGTTGCTCCAAGAGCTTCAGGGATTTAGTTCTTTGGCTCCCTCAAGCATCATTTTTTTGTCAAGAACCCAGGAACGCAAGACCAATCTGTCACAGCAGTCTCCTTGAGCGAGGCCAAGAAGGGGTAGCATATCCTTTAAAAGGACAGGGAAAGGCAAAGGGAATTGGTCAGCTGGGCAATTTTGGACAACAAAATGATGCAATTATTCCGGCTACTAAGATACTAACCACGGAAAAAATAGTCATGTCTTTTAGGCTCCAAATCTAATATAGCTTCAATGTGTATCAGRATGAGAAACAGGCATCTTACAGCCACAAATGTGGGAGGATTAAGGGCAACACATTGCCAACAAATTACAATCTTCTGGCACTCTTTCAAGAGAATCTAGTGCCTCACAGAAGGTGGGACTGAACCCAGACAAGACAGGTCCTGTTTGTTTCAGAAACAGGAGTGACTGGCTGTCTCTTGAGAAAGCAACATCCGGTAAAAAGGATGTGAACAGTCACCTCACGAAGGAGACTGATGACTTTTGGAGCTCCAGGAGGTCATCTGGAGGAGAAATGAGAACARGAGAATAGACAGCTTTTTACGCAAGACCTCCAGATAGCACAGGCTGTACTGAAATCCAGCCAAATCATGGCATGGGTTCAGTAAGGGGATTTTGGACAGAGTCTCAAATTATTGGGCTTATTTTTAAGAGGCTATTTATTTTTAAGAGGCTACTTATTTTTAAGAGGCTACTTATTTTTAAGAGGCTACTGCTTTTCTGTAATGCGAGCTTTAAACTCAGGGCCTAAAGGGAGCAGTGGTTCACTTGGTAATTTGTTTTTCTCTGCTAATTGTTATATTAAGTTTCTTTACTGCTGGGAGGGTAAGAGGCAGAAGACACCCCTGATTACAAGCCTATTCTGAGATTGTTTTAGCACTTAAAAAAGCAAGGAGGTTTCTACAATACCCACGACCCATCTAACCTATCCTGTAATACTCCCTTCTGGTCTAAGCAGACCTAGCTAGTCCTTCTAAAAAGCCTCAATACTCACAGCACCTGTACAAATACAAAATCCTCAATTCAGATGGGAGTAATTCATTCACAATGCTATGCAGAATTTGTAAATCTCCATTTTAAATGGAAAAATAAACTAAAGAAACATGAATCCTTAAGTGTCAAATTGGAACACCAGTAATAAGCCTATACTTCAAGTAGTATCTTGGGTATTAGCTGCTTTGTGTTAGAAAATGTTGCTCCCTTATTATTTTTTCCACATCTATTATTACTGGGAATCTACTCTTTGCCTTGSTCTTCTGAAAGTTTCTATCACCCCTGCATTATTTTCTGCTCATCATTTGAAACAATATAGGGCTGTGATCCAAACAAAAGCAGAAGTAAACTCACAAGGAAACCCCATGACATTTGTTACCTTCTGGTGCCAGGCAGAACCAGCTGATGGGACAGAACAACACCCATGCAAGGGCACTTTGACCCCCTTCTCATTTATCTAATGTTGTCAGAACAGYTCCTTTTGCATTGTGGCAATAATCATGTTTTTTTGTTGTGTTTAATGCAAGTGCAACCATTTCTCTGAAACTACCTTAAAGAACTTTCCTAGAGACTAGAAGATGGACCTTGTTCCCTTCTCATGACTCACATTACCTTTCTTGGTATGAAATTTCTTAAATTCAGCATGCTCTAAATGTCTTGACACTTGAGAGAAGCACATTGATTCAGACAAAATATAAACAAAGTAAAGTGGACTCTTCTGGTTGAAGTTTAATAGCAGCTTTGCTTGCAAACTTGTYTGAATTTTTTAATATTTTTGCACCTATCCTATCTGTAAGGATGAGACATTGCAATACCTGAGAAGAAAGCCTGACCTGTGATTATCTGCAGTCTATGAAATATTGAGAATTTCTRTCCTTAGTGATTTCCCACACAGTATTTGGGGAGGGGGTTCAACTGTAGCYTGGTTATTGACACCAAATGTGCAATTCAAGGTTGGCTTAATTCCAACCAATACAGCTGCAAGAAGCTGCTGTGGTCAAGGCAATCCAGACAAAGTTTGCAATACCATGATGTGAACAGAGCAGCTATCACAATTCATTCATGAGACCCAAGTCCCATCCAYACCAGCTGGGAGAACACCTTTGGCTTTCTGCTGATCAAATCATACCATTTGCAGCCAGGTAACATCTCCAAGAAGGAGCAGGAATGAAAATGTCCAATTTTACTAGCAGACCAGATCACCTTCATTCACCAAACACAAGAAAAAAAAGGCTGGTGTTGGAAAAGAGTGCAGTGATCTTTTTCAGTATTATGAGACTTGAGAATTCCCTGAAAATATTATTCTTGTATCACGTGTTTTTTTGTCACAATAACAAACTTTCCATTATATATATATATAATCATATATATCTCTGTAAATAATAAAAGGAAGTTTAAAGGTCACAGGCTAGGGTCATTAAAAATATGAACAAACAAAAACCCCAATGCACTACCCCTTCAGTAAAAAGGTAATTTATCTTTGAGAAGCGTGCTAACCATTCCTAAATGCTGAATCACTGAGAGAACTTTATCATCTTTAATGGCCAACATGGAGTGACATTAACTTTTGTGACCCAGCACAATTGCTGACGTATTACAAGCAGTTTAGGAAATGGCAGTCATTTCACAGATTGTTTGAAAATTTGGTTTCTAAGTGAAAAATTGCTTTCTGTCTTGCAGGTCTAAAAGCCTAACTGAATTGCAGCTCTGTGGCTAGAGATACTTCCTTAACCCAAAWGACTTTTTCAAAATCCAATTAGCATATAATATTTGTTTAAATGAAGAGAAAYTTACAGGTAAGACATTACAAATGAMCAGATAATGCTYTCCTCAAAGGATTTAATTTTTAAGTTAAAGTAAGCACCCACCTGCCCCACAACTACAGCTGGAAACCAAAGACCATGATCTTGATTTCCCATGTACCCTCACTGCTCTTTTTCTAGATCTGAGCAGCACCAGTGCCCAGCTCAGCAGATTTGGTATGATGTTTAATTTCTTTTTGAAAACCACTCAAATGCATTAATGGTCAAGATTTATCTTGTCATTTATAACACTTTTGCCTTCAAGCCTCCTGCAGCCACCTCCTACTTCATGGGTTTCAGGCAACAGCATACAAATAAAACACTTTTAGAACTTAATATTGCCTGTTTAAAACAAATGCTATTTAAAACAAAATTGTCTTTCATTACTTTTTGAATTATCACAGATGACTTAACATGACTCATTGTCCAATTTCCAATGATCTGATATGTTTCCCAGTTAGGATTTCTTCTCTGGACCAGCCAATTTGATGGACAGCCTTGCACAGTAAAGACCAGAGAATTGCAAAGTATTCACAGGAGGAGAAAAAGCTTCTTGTATGTCTTGAGTTCATAGTCAGGACTGATGTACATTTATCAGCTACAAAGTTCTTAAAACCACTGTGCTAASCAATATATTTAGGTATTTAAAAATAACTGTTTTTTTCTTTTAGTTTGGCTGGTCACCTGCAACAGAGATTGTGTTGGACTGGAAATACTTCAATGATCAGCCTGTGTCCTGCCTTCCCTTCACAGAATGGCAAAACTGGCACCTGCTGATGCCAGACAATTTTTTTTTTTTTTAAGGAGATTACTCCACAGGAACTGTTTTCTTTTACAATTCCCAGGATCACTGTGTGAGGGAGGGTACATCAGCTCCTTAGGATGACAAAAGAGGAGCTTTAAATTTGCTTGAGCATTAAGGGTAGCTTATYCACTACCTGAGGAGAACCAGGGACACACTCCAATACATACATCTGGTTTTCCCCTAAGAATTTTTGAATTGACTCACTATAGAGCTTTTCAATTTTTTTAAAAAACCTTGTTTTTATGTAGCAGGTAAGCTCAATCTTAATTCATCATGAAACAATTAATACTTTCAAAAAGAACAGGGGTGAAGCTGTATTAAGATACTGGGATCAAAACTAGTTTAGCTACTGAAGATGGCCTTAGAGGGGCAAAACAAAAGGTAATCCAGGAGTACAAGGAAGGACTTGTAACATATATACAAAATTTCTAACAATGAATGCAGAAATCAGCAAAAGGACAGTGAGTGACCTGGAAGCACAAGCCATTTACTTGACCACTTTAATGTGCTTATGCTTCAGAAATGGTCTTTTTTTTTTAATAAAAAGTCCACAAGTTGAAGATGAGAGCTGCTTCATATTTTGGCAGAGGGGCATGGCATGCACTAAAGAGTTTGAAAAATGACTGATGTTAACCGAGCCAAAAGGTGTTTTAGACTTTCAACAGAAAATGCATAAACAACTATTCTTGCTCAAAGAGTAAGAGTTGGCAGCTAATCACTTTAAAGAAAACAACAGAATAAGTACTCCAAAATTAATTACTAGCGTATTTGTATGCCACACTTCTCAACATGTTCTGTCTTGGCAGGCAAAACTATTCTGGGGACACATCAGTTTTACATTTGTGACTTCTCTAGAATAAAATAGATGTATGGTTTTAAAATTTGATACCAGCCTGGCTTTAAATAAGAAAGTTATGAAAGTTTCTAAATGACTGAATCAGTGTAATGCCAGATGAATTGTCCAGCAATGAAAATCTGGACAGTAAAGCATCTGTATTTATCTTGCATCCAGAACCAAAATGGGCAGCAACACTACAAACCTTCATGTCAAATCTAACATGCATTACTTCTTGGCTATGGTGTTTCAAGTATGAAGAASCAGGATCATCTCCAAATGATAATCTAACCTGCATGGTCCACTGACTGTGATACYTCACCCTCAGTACCTCAGAATAAAAACTGATTTGGAAGCACCAGGAATCTGAAAATCCTGCTACTCCAAGACTCTTTCCTCTCTTTTTGAAATGGACAGCTGGTTACACAACTGCTCAATAAACTTAGCGCTGCTCAGAGATTTTTAGTCCCAAGGGAGTAACACCTGCATTACAACAAGAGAACCTACAACAAGAGAACTTACAACGCTCTCAGGCTACCTTGAGTGGTGAAATTGAAGAGTGCAGGTTTACCTCAGAGATTTTTACTCCCAAGGGAGTAACATCTGCATTAAAACTAAAACAAGAGAACCTACAACTCTCTCAGGCTACCTTGAGTGGTGAAATTGAAGAGTGCAGGTTTATCTCAGAGACTTTTACTCCCAAGGGAGTAACACCTGCATTACAACAAGAGAACCTACAACAAGAGAACC